>NW_027311736.1:300000-462469 GCF_918797505.1 Bemisia tabaci | reverse complement strand
TCTGATTGAAGCATTTTCATTTATGTCTCCTCTATAGTTTCACAGGCAATAGGTAAAAAATACCGGCGCGCCAATAATTTTGAATTCCTAAGGTTCCGAAATTTGAGTATCAACTTGAGCTGGAATCGCGTTTTCAAGCGATTATTCAGGTCCCAGGAGGTATGAACGCAGGTGGCTAAAAGTCAGAAAATTTGTCTAAATGCACATGATTTCAGCACAATTTCGCGAGAATCGACAGTTTTTCACTAAAATTTTCAGATCACCTTTTTTTTCAACTCAATAGAGATACATTCGGGATCTCCATGCAAGACGGTAAAATGCAGGAGTCACTTCAGAGACTCTAAGGAAGCGCAGAAAAGTAGACTTGCCAACCAATGTGATGAGTTGCTTGACGCATGAAAAGACTGTCTATTCTCGCGAAATTATGCTGAAATTATGTGCATTTAGACAAATTTTCTGACTTTTCAGCCACCCACCTTCACATAATTTCAGCATAATTTCGCGAGAATAGACAGTTTTTTCGCATGCGTCATAAAAAATGGTGAAACTATAGAGGAGACATAACTGAAAATGCTCAAATCGGAAGCTCAGTTAACTAACAACTTTTTATACGATTTGGATTGGGAGAATATTCATATCATTGTTTCCCCCCCCCCCCCCCAAAAAAAAAAAAAAAAAAAAAAAAAATATTCTTAATAGCATGCACACGATATTGCGAGGGAATTTCTTTTTCGGTCTGCCCTAATAATTAAGTCATAAAGATGAACCCTAAATATCGCTGCTATGTACCGGAGTTCAGGAAGTACCGATTTATTAAAATTCGGCTAATAGAATGAGTCATCAGCTCCCGTAGGAGCATTCAAGAATTGCCATTGCGAGCGGAAGAACTAAAGAGGAACCCTAAATATCGTTGCTAGAGAACAGAATGCAGAATGTGTGTCAAATCGCTCGACACGATTTTATTAAAAGTCGGAATTTGAATTGAGTTATCAGCTCCCGTAGGAGCATTCAAAAATTGCCATTGCGAACGGTATTTCACGTTCACGTGGCGGGGTATTGGTTAAAGTTTTCAACTAGCAATAATCGCACCTCAGATGAACTTCATTGGTTACGATATCGCCTCTGCGCAAAGCTGATTGTAAAACAGTCATCCAACGGACCCCACTAAATCAAACGACGCGAAAAATGGTGAGGAACGGAGCTGCACTACGCAACGCGAGCCCTCTATCGGATCCGGTCGAGTTTGACAATCGTTAGTTCCGAGTTTACTCGATAGAGTGCGCTAGTGTCGCAGACCTCCAAATCCAACGTTGCAATAATTTTTCCTTTTTTTATTATGTCCATTTTTAACATTTTGCGGGTCTCCTCAAGAGCCATATTTCGGCACTTCTCTGACGTAAGGCGTACCTCGATTACCACGTGAGCCCTGATCTCCGTATGACTTTATGCTTTCCGAGGCTCATTTGGAAATAGAGATACACCCTTGCGTCAAAGGACGTTTGTCAGAGAGATCGGAATTCCAGTGATATGACAAATGCAAGGTATATCGCAGTAATTTTCTGACAAATTTTCGTGAATTAGAATGGTTTTATTAATGGGAGGGGGCTTGAATATTCAGAAAAGGATATTGTGTGTATGACGAAGAGTCGGTCGATATAATTTTTTGTTTTTAAGCACTATATATTTTAGCGAATTCTCAATAAATCGAAGCGCTGTACGTAAGTAATTATTCGAAGTAGAAGTACAGTTTGGGAATCAGCGCTTCTTTTTTTCAGTCGGTGATTGCATTGATGAAGAACTTTTTGGGCAAAGAATGAAAAAAAATTCGTCTAAGTATGACTGATGAATGTCTGGGTGAGCGATTTACTGCGCGATTTTTCGTAAATTAAGTTAGGATTACAACTCTTTAATCACCAGTCTTCATTTATCAATTCTGAGCGTTGACTCCGTGAAGTAAGTTTTACGTACTAGGGTAGAGAGCATTGCGGAGTCTCTAAAATATATCGTCTCCGGAGCCAATGATAAAGCCTAAAAAATACGGTAAATACTTTAAATTAATAAAATTGTAAATCTTGCTTGTTTCTAGTCAAGCACGGAGTACGAATTAAGCAGGCGGAAGAGAGTTCCTCGGTTGACATATCCCGAGACGATAGAGGCGGCATTTGAACTGGGTCCGGGAAACTTTGGCCGCTTCAAACGACTCGCTGGGTAAATTACTGCACATCTTTTGAATAGCAAGTACTAATTAAGATTTACCCGTATTAATATTATTGGTAACTACCACCAAGAGCCACGCTGTTTGCTCAAGAGCCAATAATTTTAGGTCCTTTTTAACACTATTTTAAACAGATAACAAACTTGTTGACAGTAAATGTCAATTACATTAGACTAATATACTGCCTTATTTAATATAAAGCCTAAAGAAAAATTAATTTATGGCTCAATTTTGAGTGGTCCTGGTGTATGAATCCTTATATCGTATGTATAATTGGCTCACCTTAAATCGGGCCCAATTACATTTTACTTTTTATTTTTTTGGACCTTTCAAAGTACAATTTCTTTCAACTAGAAGATTTTAAAACACATATCTTCCATAAAAATGCAGGCTCGAGGATTGTTCCAGGGCTCTAAATATCAATCTTCGTAATATTTTAAAAGGCTACCTTTGAAAACTTGAGTCAGAACTTGAAAATTTGCCAGAGAAATTGAGCTCTAAGTCGGTTTTGCACACTGTGATAAGTAGTCTAGTTAATCTCGCCCCAGGATAATCCAGGAAAAATGTTCGTTTACAGATTTTGGTCCCCAATAGAAATTTTGGAAGATAATTGACAGAACTGAGCTGAAAAAAATCTCGGTCGATTCCATTTCAAGATTTAGATGGAAGAGAGGGAGAATAGAAAAAAAACACAAGCCTAATTTCAATTTTAGAATGGAAACAAAACTTAAAGAATTATTTTCGCCGAGTGAAAATTAAATCTGAGAAAAATATACAAGCACACTTATGCACACTCATATATTCACACATTCAAGGTTTTCGATCATTACATGATTATTGTTGGTTGCAGGCAAATTTGTTACGTATATATGATTTTACTTGAGTTTGGCGGTGACTGTGTCTACGCAATTTTCATTGCAGAAAATGTGAAGGCGGTAAGTCATTCTGAAATTATTTATCAACTTTGATGAGCTTGTAGAAGTAGTTATCAACTTGGTACGAAAAAGCATCGCTTAAATGTCATTTTTGCCTAGCTTTTATCACGAAGGCGTTTTTTCTGCTTCTTGAAATATTGCAGATGTTGCATAGAATAGAGAATTTGCAGGTGTTTAAAATTTGATGAATTTCGTGTTTAATAAGTGGAAAATATACTGAGTGAACTGAACACAAGGATACCCTTGGTTCATGAATTGAACGATTATTGGAGACGATATGACAAAATGATCTGCTCTGCTAAAATACATGTGTTTAAATGGAAAATGCCGCCAGATGACGTCACTAGGCGATGTATTTTCTCACTTTTAAATTTATTTTTATACTGTATCCCATACCTGAAAAAAATTATAAAAAATACTGTGAAATCATTTCTTTAAGCACTTTCAGATAAGCAATAAAACATTTGCGTGCAAATTCTCCATTCATGTAATGACCAGATTCCATGCTTTATAGCCAGTGAACAAATGATTTACCAACCAAAGCCTCCACGGTCGACTCTTGAATGGCTCCATGAGAAAAGTGTCGAACTTCGAAATTTTCACGAACTAGTCTCATTCCAGAACAACATAGCAGGGCCAAAGAAATCCAACATTTTAAAATAATTTGATGGTGTAATTTATTTCCATCAAAAATGTTAGTAATTTTTGCATGAAGCCCGAAAAATTATCAGTGTTTTCAGTTAAAATGACTATCAGCTTTCTTGAAAAGTATGATTTAGAAATGGAAATTTTGCAAATCAAATAAAGCAATTTTTCAGCGAAAGTGACTTACCCTTGTGCACTCGACCTCGTAAGTGGGTGCTGCAAGCTCCTAAATCGACCTGTGCGCTAACGACCCTACGTTTGAGTTCATTTGGTTAATTAAATTTGTGTGTACCCAACAGATGACGTATTAAGTCATCAAAACGTATGTCTAATTAGTACTAGTTGTCTGAGAATTGCCGTATAAAAATGGAGGCGTATTAAGAAATCAACCCCTTAATTGCGAAGGAAAAAATTATACATAATATTTGGACTACATTTTGCAATTAGGAACTATAAATTCCGGTCCAGTTTAAAAACAACGTATGTCCCATTAGTTTCCCTATGCACATAAGTGTTTTTTCAGATGAGCCAGAATTTATAGGTCCAAATTGCAAAATGCAATCCTTGAGCTTCTCAAACGTTGCTCATTGAAATTCATGAATACTATGTTCAAAAAATAATAACAACATGGCATATTTATGGGAGCAATTTATGTGCGTGTATACGTTTCTGAATTCTAAATATTCAAATGAATGTGCCAACTCAAATACATTAAAGTTTAAGATTACACGAACGCAAAGAAAATAAACGGAAAGATTTCATACAACTTCAATTGTGACGTACCGACTCTTAGAGGAGCAACTGGCGTGAAGAGCTGTCAGAAATTGGGGTGGGGGCATTACTTAATCTTCCGGTCCTTCAAGAGACGTTTCCGGAAACAGTTTTGGGAGGGGGATCTTCAATTAAAATATTTTGATCGGAGGGTCTACGTACAAAAATCAGCAGAATTTTGGGCAGGAATAGTACTTAAGGTGATATTGTAAAATATTGAATTTTTTTAGTCCATTTTGCAACCTGGAGTTACGTTATTTTGTTTGAAAAACGACAAAATATGCCGCGACAAAAATAATTATTAAAAATAATTATATGTAGAAGCGCTTGTGATACTTTGACCGGAAGGTGACGATTTGTGCACTTTTGATCCCATGTTCTCAATTTTCTTGTAAATTTTTGCAGATATGCGACCACAGGTACGGAGCGCACAGCCTGCGGTGGTACCAAACGTGGCTGATGATCCCTTTGATCCTGATCTGTTGGATCAAGAACCTGAAATACCTGGCCCCCGGCTCGACGCTGGGCACCGGCTGCGCTGTGGGTTGTTTCGGTGTCATCTACTACTTCATATTTTCTCAGCCGATCGCCCTCGAGGGCCGCAAGGCCGTCGGCTCCTTCCGAGAATTCGCCCTCTTTTTTGGTACCGCCCTCTTCGCTATGGGCGCCTTCGGCATTGTAAGTATCTTTCATTGGACACTGACTATTTTCATAAGCACACAACGCGATCTAGACCGCGCGTAGGACTTGAATTAAGGTGGGAATTTACGGGTAAAAAGGATAAAATTAAGGGATGCTTGATTGGGTTCCACCCGGGAGGAAACGAAGGAGACCCTAGTTAAAGTGTGGTGACATGGGGTTTTTAGATGAAATGAGGGAGTGCTAACTCCCTGAGGGGTTTTGATAGGATAGAAAACTTTGGCGGCTAGGTGTCGCAGAGCACTAGAGAGTGCAATCAAAGCGGATTTATATATTTATTAAGGGTAAAAACGATGTGGTTGGTCACTTGGTCAGGTACTACCGCTAATTCTCTGTATTTTTAAGTGCGATATGAAACCCGGTTTGCCTATCCATTGTCTCATCTATGATGAGCCTTACTTGCGGTCTTGATGGGGTTGTACGCCTATAAATATTTCAGACACCCTGCGGGCTGGTTGTGGAAATGGATAGATACATCAATAGACTAAGGACACACATCGACGGTGTAAGTCGGCAATCACATAACTCGTTTGCGGTGCCTGAAAATCTCCGCCTCTATATGTTATTTTTTTAAAGGAGAATAAATTGGCATAATTTCTTGAAGTTTTTACAGAATTTTCCTCGTAGAGAGAAGAAAAATCAAGGCAGTTTTGAAGAATTGCCGTCGAGCAGTTTTCCGTTTAAAAAATGAAGTATGACAGGAAGTTTGCGACGTCGCAAACCGAGTTATGTGATTGTCGACTTACACCGTCGACATGTAAAATGGAGCGATAATATTGGCGGAAGCAGGTGGAAAAATTGTTGGAAATTTTGGGAGGTTGCATTAAATTGCGATGCGTTTGGAGTCTAGCAATCATAATACTTTGCGTTTTAAGGTGACCGATGAGAAGCGAAGAGATCCGGCCATTTTTAAAGAGAGTTTAAAAGCAGGTAGTAGGTAGGAATAATAACCGAATCATTCATCTAGACACCCGGGCCCTGCGCATCGTAGGTCGAAGATGGGACCGCAGGACTCCTCAGAAGAAAAGACCATAGCCAATCAACTGTCAAACATAAGACTTAGCCGGTCACTTGACTCCGCCCCTCAGCCGACACTGTTCGAGGCGTAGGGTTACAAAATGGCGAAACTCAAAATTACGCATCCTGCGGCAGCCAATGAGGGGTGAGTGCAAAACGCACTGCTCCCACCGGATTGTGATTGGCTGCCGACACAATCCAATTTTCGCAGTGTTGCGAAACTCCTACGCGTGTTATTTTCAAAAATAAAAGTAAACCAGCAAATAATAAATAAATGAAATATATATGTAGAAAGTGACCATAAGATGTTGAAGAAACATTCCTAGAAACGTACGGAGATGTACGAGTATTATGCGTGGTTTATGTTCATGGTAATGTTTTGTTATTTACTTAATATGGTGAGGATAGAGTGAATTTACGTAATACATGTAATTAAACCGTTTGACCGTGGTCCGGCTGTATCTCCTCTTTATTAATTTCTAAAAAGTTGGTCATTCTTCGTAGAAAATAACTAAAGCCTTGAACGGCCAACGTGGGCTTTTCGAAATAGGTACGTGATCCAAATGATTGATTATGAAAATAAAGACAAGTTCAGCACTACCTTACTCATTTTAAATATATTATATTTAACTGATTTGCATAAAAAATTGCATTAAAAATATTTTAAAAAATAATTTGCATTAAAAAAATATACATTTAAAATGTGCAAGGTAAGGCTGAACTTGTCTTTATTTTCACAATTTATTATACCCTGCTATTTGCAATAATGTTCAGATGATCGATGACACTTCACACTCTGGTTGTGTGTATAGCGGGCATTGATTAGTTCAGGCTCCTCATGAATCATACCTGTGCCCTCAGGAACAAGCTTTTGAAAAAAATGTTCTCTTTTTTTCGCAGGTTGTACCTTTGAAGAACAAGATGACAAACCCAAAACGATTTGGTGGCACCTTTGGAGTTGTCAATGCCACTATGATTCCCAACATGACAATGTATGTGTTGATGGGATTTTTTGGTTATTTGGCATACGGCAATTTCACCCAAAGCAGCATCACACTAAATCTACCTCAGACCGGAGCGTAAGTACTTTTTAGTTTGCATGATTGAAGTGTTTCTAGTTTAAATATAGAGGTATTTACACACATAGCTTAGTGTGATTCATGAATTACCTAAAGTCGTCAAACATTTGCACGGTAAATATAGATCCCAAAATTTGGTTGTTCTTTAATAGAAAAATTAAACATTTATTATACTGTTGATAATTCACTTAACTACCGAAATGCGAAAAACGAGAGTTTGAAATCAAAATTTTTAAGCGTCATCACTTAACACATATTGTCAGCTTAGTTGATATATTTTTACAATAACTGCAATATAGTAGGGATAAAGAGTAACGAAATGTTTTAAAAGCACCAGGCGCAATCATCTACATCTTCTCTAAATGAGTTGTAAGAGAGAGGTTGTAATTTATTTAAATAGACCATGTTTAGCAGAAAGGAACCAAGCCATATCAGCTATTGCCAAATTTAATTTTTTACAAGAGAAGATTCCTTTGAAAATTTTGAGGAATTTGCTTCGCACTATGCAGAAAATTCACTGAAATTTGCACAAATCTCCGCACAACCATTTTCATGTAAAAGATTAAATTGCCTAATTATATTTGGCAATAGCTGATGTGACTTGGTTCCTTTCTGCTTAACGTAGTCCAAATGGTTTGCATGCTATCAATGTTTTTACAGCACTAAACGTTCCTAAAGTTCCATCAAGAAGGATATTTTTACAATTAAAATTCTCCTCTTGTTGGCGTCATTATCCCAAATTCTATCTCAAATATGTAGAATCTCTTCGGTGATCCAACGGCAATGAGACAGCTCCCTTGTGTCGATTTAAGTTGTGTCCCACAAGTCACGATGTAAGAAGATACGCGTAACTTTTTGTGAATGAGTCCCCCTCGACCACCATATATCAAATTTTGAGAATTGGACAAAACATACATTGGTCGGAATGAAGTGCTGCCGTTAACAGATTTCAGTGTTTTTGTCTTTATTCTGGCAGGATTGGTGATGTAATAAGGATTTTGATGGCCGGATCTATTTTCACGACGTATCCATTGTGCAATTACGTGGTTACCGACATGGTGTGGCATAAGTGGATGAAGCTGAAATTCGGGAACAACAAACATTTGGACAAGTGGGAATACGTTTTCAGGACCTGCTTGTGTTTCACCAATTGTAAGTGCGAGGCCCATTATCATATTCAACTCTCGTAATAATATTTGTAATATTAAAAGGTTGGATTGTGATAGAGAGGGTTGATTTTTTTCACGGAAACTTCAATGTAATTAGTTACCGTCCTAGGAGAAGGAATCCCAGTAGTGCCATGCTGAGGAAAAACGCTACATGAGCCTTCAGGCGTTGTCAAATTTCCTTTAATAAAATATGAATTTTGAGGGATATTTGTAATTTTTTTCTTCGAATTTTTCAGAGAATTTTATTCGTAATCAGATCTACATTATCTGATAATTTCATAAGAAAGCATCCAGAGCTCTTCTTATAAATGAATATTTAATAGGAGGAAATTTGACAACTCCCGAATGTTCATACGGCGTTTTTTCTCAGTGCGGCCAGTAGTAGGTCAGGGGTTACACAGCGATTCCGCCTTCAATTTTCGAGATAGGCCAGAACAAGCATCGTCTGTACGGTAATTGTTATCTGTTTGAGGTTTTCTCATATTGTCTACAAATATTGCTCACCAATGAATTATGCTGAACTTTTCCTGAAAAATTTTACGCTTGTCCCGTTTTTGCTTTATTCAGACATATTTTTAATCATAAAAAACATTGTGTATTATAAGAACAAAGATTCAATCTCACATTTATTTAGGAGAGCAGTACGTACATTGATGTTGGAAAACACGAGTCCATTACACTGCAGCAACGTTTAAAAATCACCGATTATGTTTCATATTTTCAAAGGAAAACTGACCGAAATATTTTCTTAACATTTTTCAAGAATATTTAGAAATAAGAGAAAAAAATTCACAATGTTTTTTTTTTTTTTTTTAAATAGATTTAATTATATATTACAATATGAAATGACTAATGCATTTCTGACTCATTTTGGTAACAATCTGTGTGGTATTAATTTTTCTATAAAACAAGGTGCTTGTCTGGATGAGACAGATATATCAATTATTCTTTATTGCAAAAAGTAATCGTAGCATATCGTCACCTCCCGGCCAAACTATCACAAACGCCATGCGACGCTTCAAAATTTGCGCCGCCATTTTATTTTTTTTTACAGAAAAATTGTTGATTGAATCTGTTCAAAAATTTCATTGAATTTTATCTGCAGCACAAAGCAAATTCAGTGAAATTTCGGACAGCCTCGTTGAACAATATTTCTCTGTAAAAAATATAATGGCGGCGGAAATTTTGAAACGTCTAAAGGCGCTTGTGATACTTTGGCCGGAAGGTGACGATATGGATTGCATTTTGCAAAAAGGAACCAAGAGCATTCCAATGTTGCTAAGATTTTGCAACTTTGTTTGCCTTGCAAAAACACACAGATTATCTATACTAATTTTCTCTTTACTCCTAACAAACTATATCTTAAAGACGAAAATCACCTTTGTAAATTTAATTTTTTGCATGATTTCAATAATTTTATTGAATGAATATAAGATACACAATCTTAGCAACATTGGAATGCTCTTGGTTCCTTTTTGCAAAATGCAATCCATATTAGGATCAGTGCACTTTTTGATAAATCGTTGTAATTTTTGTCGATTCTAAATTTTCAGACTTGTGCTGCATCGCGATTCCGAACTTGGAGCTGTTCATGTCCCTGAGCGGCTCGTTGTGCCTCCCTGCTCTGGGTATCTTCTTCCCGATCATCATCCACACCCTCACCTTCTGGCACTCCTACACCGGCTGGCGCTTCTTCTTCTTCCTCTTCCGGGCTGCCCTCATCGTCGCACTCGGCCTCTTTGCCTTCCTCGTCTCTTTCAGTACCACCGTTTACGAGATCGTCACTTCAATTTTCCTCGCCGAGGACAATCATGTCTGACCGGACCCCCTATTTTTGGTGAGGTTTTGCCTCCGTCATTAAAATTTTGGAGTGGAGACATGGGCAGAACTAGGAATTTTTGTGAGGGCGCAGAATGGCACCCTCTCAGGAGGATCTGAGGGGCACTGACGCACAGTGAATCGAGTGAATCGATGAGGTCGGACATGGCATTTTTGACTAAAACTGCAAATTTTGACGTCATCTCGTAACATTTTTAATTTTAAGGGGTGCTTCTTTTCACGAAAGAAAATTCCACAAGGAAATCAATGGAACCACTTTTAGAACCTCATAGTTTTGTATGAACGGAGTCATAAGTTTTTAAAGTTTCCAAATTTTGTCAGACCTCACCTATTGCCTCGATCCACCGTTCGATGGATGCTCCACGAAGAAGAGCCTGGAGAGGACTTCCCAAGCTCCAAAAAAAGTTTGGAGGCCTCTTTGGAAAGAGTTTGAAAACTGAATCTTCAAGAGCGACTTTGAGCTGTTCTTTCGAGAAAATTGATTTAAATGTGATTTTAGAGATGACAGAAATGTCATGTACTCGTTTTGCAAAATCTTTGAAGAATCCGGACGCACGCCAAATAAAATGGGAGCTCCTTACAGCATGAGTTTTACTTCAAAACTTTTTCTATGTAAAATGGCAGCGTAAATCAGAGTACGTTAGGAATGGAAAGTCGCGTTACTTTTTATACTTTTTAAATTCTAATTGAATGTGGATAGGAAGTTACCAACCGTATTTTTTATAATTTTATTTTCCTTAAATGATCAAATGTAATTTTAACTTTAGGATTTTAGATATTTTTATGACCCAGAGATTCCTGCAGGTCTCTTCATCTTGCACCAAGGATTTTAATTTTTTATTATTTTGTATCCCAGATGTATATATTACTTAAAGCGCTTTGTATAGTTTTGATGGGATTTTATGAGAGATGTCAGCCATCTTGAAAGATCTCAATACACGCCCTATAATGTTAACTCACTTTTTCACTGTTAAATCGTTAAAACACAATTATGACCATTTGGAGGGAAATATAAGTTGCCATAATCATTTTCTCATTAGGTCGGTTTCTTATATTTTAAGTCTTGTAATGTATACGTTACATATCTATGCGATAAGTATCTCTATTCCGTAATTTTTTTTAAAACAAATTTAGAAGTTTTACGATCTGATAATAAAAGTCTGTTTTGCCCCTGAAATGGTCATTATTGTGGTTTGCTATCGTAACAGACGTGAAAATGTTAGGATCTAGAGAAAGTAGTTACTTTTTTTAGAATTAGGATTTATTTGTGAAAAGACAAGTATCTCATTCTTTTCTGAACAAGTATTTCTCTTAAAATGTGTTAATTTTTTAAGAAAAGATGTTATAGAATAATTGCATTCTGTCAGGTGCTTTCACTTCTACCAACACCTTAAATAAGATAAGAGACGACGTGCCCAGTGCAGGTCTAATAAAAGAATACTATTCGTAAAATTGTTTTTGAATTTTCATTTCCTTCTCCTTAGGCGAAGCCAGAGATCACCTTTCGGTGTGAGAAAAAAACGCCCTCCGTCATATTTCAACTCTTTTGGAGTTCTGGAACATCGGTGAATCGTGTAGTTGGAAACCATCGTCATCAGCATGGTCTTCATGTAAAGAATCACTAGACGATACGCTGCAACAGGTCGATATAAATGTATAAAAAGATTATCATAAATAGAAGTGGAGAAGCCTTTTTCTGGGTGTTTAGTGCTCAAATCGTAAGGCAAAATGAACAGCGACAAGTAGGTCAAACACGTGTAGCGGTTATAACGAAACCACCACTAACGTGTTTGCTTTGCCTATCGATATCTGTTGTAAGTAATGAGCTCACTTATGATGACATATATAACTTAACGCGTTCCTTTACCACTCCTAATTTTTTCCATTTTCCTCTACTTATTTTTGCACTTCGAGATGCTCGGCGTAAAAATCTGGGACCATACCGGCAAGTTTATTCCGATCCAAAAATTTGACGAGGCGATGATACAAATTTTATTTCGCATCACAGGAAGGAAAACAACAATTTTGACCATCCCTGAAAGTTTTTTCCGCAAAGAATGGGACTAGAAATTCAACGCCACAAAGTGGATCGAGTCAATAGGAAAGGTCGAACAAAATTTGGAAACTTTAGGCGCTTATAACTCCGTTTATACAAAACTTTCAGGTTCTAAAAGTGGCTCCATTGGTTTTATCGTGATTTTCTTCCACAAACAACCCGTGATATTTAAAATGTGACAAAATAAACTTAAAAAGGACCCTACAACAAAACGGCCAAATCGGCCTAAACACGGAATCGTACGATTTTCTCAGGGATGATAGAGGGTCTTCCCAGACACTCAAAACTGGTCATATTTTTTGCCTAACCCCCAGGGAAAAGCGGGGAGAGGGGGTCAAAGTCAAAACCTTTAAATTAGCATAACTTCTCAACGGTTTGTCGTAGAAAGATGATCTTGGTGTCAAAATTTCCAAAAAAAATGAGAGCTTTCAGAATATGTGTATGAAATCAATTAAATTTTAAAATTTGACCCACTTTTGGGGCATTTTACAAGGTCCCCCTTTCGTAAATTTTCGTTTTTTGAGATTTTCGGTTGTTCGGTTCGCACGGATCAAAACAAAAACAATTTCAAATGAAAGTAGAGCGTTTAAGCTTTAAAACAAGCCCAAGATGATCTTGGGGAAACGATTAGAAGCGGAGTTATGAGTCTTCAAAGTTGACGCGGCGCGCAGGAACCTTGTATGTTCCGAGTCTCAAGGTCACCTGCGCGCCCCGGATTGCCTGCAGGTTGCAAGTTTTTGTGTTTTTATGCTTCTGTAGGTCATTTTTAATGTAAATCATTCAATGAAGATAGAATAATCGAAATTTTTTAATTTTACGGGAGGAGCGAGAGGGGGCTTAGAGTATCAACCATTATGTCCATCATACCTCATTAAACATTTGCTGACGATGACGATTCTGCTCTTATAATTTAGAAGAAACCATGGACCCTCAGTTCAAATATACATATGCTCCATACAGAACTGCACCATTTAGAAATTATAACCCATTGATGCCAAATTTTGGGGTACCCCTAATTTTAAATTTTTTTAATTGAGCTATAAGCTACAGCGCTTGACAGAACTCACTTGGTAAAGCCAAATAGTTTCTCGTAGAAGCAGACGAGCTTTGAGCTTCAAGACAAGTCTCAGTTATTCTTGAGGGGGCTATTTGAAACGCAGTTAAAATTTTTTGACGTTAATGTGGTGTACCTCGCCGAAGACCCATTGTGTAAAATTAAAAAATTCTGATTAAACTATCTTCATTGAATGATTTACATTAAAAATGACCTACAGAAGCATAAAAACACAAAAACTTGCAACCTGCAGGCAATCCGGGGCGCGCAGGTGACCTTGAGACTCGGAACATACAAGGTTCCTGCGCGCCGCGTCAACTTTGAAGACTCATAACTCCGCTTCTAATCGTTTCCCCAAGATCATCTTGGGCTTGTTTTAAAGCTTAAACGCTCTACTTTCATTTGAAATTGTTTTTGTTTTGATCCGTGCGAACCGAACAACCGAAAATCTCAAAAAACGAAAATTTACGAAAGGGGGACCTTGTAAAATGCCCCAAAAGTGGGTCAAATTTTAAAATTTAATTGATTTCATACACATATTCTGAAAGCTCTCATTTTTTTTGGAAATTTTGACACCAAGATCATCTTTCTACGACAAACCGTTGAGAAGTTATGCTAATTTAAAGGTTTTGACTTTGACCCCCTCTCCCCGCTTTTCCCTGGGGGTTAGGCAAAAAATATGACCAGTTTTGAGTGTCTGGGAAGACCCTCTATCATCCCTGAGAAAATCGTACGATTCCGTGTTTAGGCCGATTTGGCCGTTTTGTTGTAGGGTCCTTTGTAGTTTTAATAAAACAATTCATTTCCGACCTGTCTTATTGACTCGATCAGCTGTGCGCAATTGCTGTAACCACTCAAAAAAAAAATCCATAACTTTCGCCCCTGCTTAATGAATTGATGAGACCCTCGAGGGATTAAAGGACAAGGCGCACAAGTGCAATTTTTGAAAGAAATTGACTTATATTAATGATTTCAAGTAAAACTATAGTCTCGATGCATATTCTGTGAAAAATTCGCTTACAGACTTCAATTTTTAAACATCAAAAAGTCAGTTTGAACTCTCTCTTCGCCATTGGGACCTATGTAATTTCTAAACTTCAAACACGTAATTTTTTAAATAGCAAAATCTGTACTATGCACATTGTTCTTCAAGTCCAAACCCTTCAATTAAGATGTGTATGCACCTCAATTTGAAAACTAGAAGTGCAGTTTTGTGCCTGCTCTTTCAAATATTCATGGGTAAAATCAAACCGAGGCGACTAAAAAATGATCAAATCACATTTTAGAGGAAAATTTTTGAGGGAAGAGTACTTTCAACCTCGCTTGGTC
The DNA here is from genome assembly GCF_918797505.1 of Bemisia tabaci. Classification (NCBI taxonomy): domain Eukaryota; kingdom Metazoa; phylum Arthropoda; class Insecta; order Hemiptera; family Aleyrodidae; genus Bemisia; species Bemisia tabaci. Next base: position 447,661 of record NW_027311736.1, on the reverse strand, counting down.
GTATATCATCATATTTTCAAATTCAAAATACTAATTTTGGAAATAAGAAATAATAATCCATTTACTGATATTTTAAACATAGGTACATGGTTTCATTCAATTACAAAATCAATATTGTTATGATTAGGGGTTGATCAATATGCATTTTGAGAAAATGAGGTCTGACGTCAGATCACAATTTACTTTTAAATACAATCTTAGAGGGAAAAATAGAGCTTCAAACCCTTTTTTTATCGGTTCTAATTTGATATGGTTTGTATCGTGTCCACTAATTTCAGTCTGGTTGCTTCATCCAGTTTTTTGCAGATGCCACATCGGCCCGCAGAATATACCGTTTGGCGCTGGTGGTGGCTTGAGCCGGTAAAAACTCGAACAACATTTGAAGTATTTTTGATTATCTCTTTTGCAACTAGAGCCTCTCAGTTCGTCACCGAAATTCTTTAGAGGCCATTATTTGACTCCAATTCTCATTTTTGGTTTTTTTGGCTTTGATTTATCCTAATAGTTGCGAGGACCCGCCGCTATTATGCCATTCTGTTTTACATTGTAAAATAGATAAAATAAAAAATAAAATACAAATGTGGACAATAAACAGCTTTTTCTGGAAAGGATTATCCGGTTATTATATTAGTACATTGAAAAACCGTTAAACCATCGAAACACTTAAGGACTTCAATCATTAAATATAATTTAAATTCAAAATATTAATTTTGGAAATAAGAAATAATAATCTTTTTGCTGATATTTTAAACATACAGGGGTTCATTTAATTACAAAATTAATTTTTTTTATGAACTATTAAAATTAAAGCATTGAATCAAATAATTTTACCCTGGTAAAAATTGGTGATAGGAGCTGCGTTTCAAAATACCATAGGAGTTCTTATAGCCGACTAAAAAAGGCTATTAAAAATCATATAGCTAGATGTAGAGGGCGGAGCAAATCATATCGCCGGGCTATACGAGGCTATAAAAAAGTATACAGTCAGGCCATAGTTCCTACCGCCGGGCTTTACACTTTATCGTCATTGGCTATAAAAGGCTATAAGAAATTGCTTTGGAAATCATTAAGTTTGACACGGAACTACCGTAATATTCACAAAACACACATTATATTTTCCTTTAAAACATTTTTTTTTCATCAATTAAAATGAGAATAATCCATACAGAGTGTGCATTTCAAAATCATGAGTTGAAACACGCTGACTCCGCTAGATTAAATATTAGAGCCTAACACAAAGCGGAGCGGCGACGCACTGGTGCCTACAAACCTAACAGGGATACTTCACGCATTGCCCTGTTAGGTTTGTAGGCGCCAATGCGCGTTACGCGCTCTCTGTCCGCCCGCCGCGCCGCAGCGTTCCACGGCGTCTGAAGCAACTATTTCACACCAGATGTATTGCACAGTATCATAAGAAATTGAAAGCGCTCCAACATATTAAGAATGACAGGCATCCTTCAAAAGTACGGAGTTTTCCTCGCAAAATAAATCAAGATACTACGGCACAAAAAAAGAGCGGTAGTCCAAAAACTAACTAAGTCCTAGCATCCGTATTTAGTAACGTTTAGCATAAAATTTATCGTCTGGCTGTTGCTTAATCGCCATCGGCTATAAAAGGCTATAAGAAATTGTACAGCCGGCTACAGAAGCTATTGGAAATCTTACAGCCGGCTTTAGGTCTATAGTATTTTGGAACACACATTCTACTGCCAATTTTTACCAGGGTAAGCATAAAAAATAATTTATTTCAATGGAGCTTCGTGTAACTTTCAAGCGGGTACAAATAAATTTCGCAATAAAATCATTTAACGAAGCCTGTCATCCTGTGTGACCAGTGAATGGCTCACATAGCCTCATTAATTAATGGAAGTGGATACAATATCATCGTCGATACTCAGACTAGACGCTGGAGAAATAGCAACTGTCACAGAGGGTACTAAAATTACAGGGCACCAGACTCGACTTCATAATGATTAGTGGTCCGCATCGCATTACAGTTTAACTTTTCCTTTTTTACGCTCTGTCAATTAGTTGTGGGTGAGGTTAATTTTAAAATCATTCGAAGCATTTTTTAAGTCCATTAGAGTATGGACGCGTCGGCGACCTATTTCTGAAGGGTTTCATCTTTCTTTTCTTCACCATCTTTGGTTATCATGCTGAAAAATTGGCGGATGTTTCAAGCGAATACGGACGGGAATGACTCAAAATATGATTTTATTCGCTGCACCTTCAATTTTACTGAAATTCGTCGTTTTTGAACATACACTGGAAAAAGAAGTCACTTGGATCTACAGTCCACACTCTTAAAAACATTGACAAGAAAAATAAACTCTTGATTCAATCGCACTTTTTGCTTGAATTCAAAGGAAATCCGCCTAAATAAAGAGGCTCGGCTCTTTGATTCAAGGAAAAATCTGATTGAAACAAGAGTATTTTTTCTTGTCAATGTTATTAAGAGTCTGGACTCTAGATCCAAGCGTCTTTTTTTCCAGTGTAAAAGAACGCTACTACTTTTCAATTTTGCCAAACTTCCCCTCACATATTACAATTTTACGACGAAACTTTTGGCCAGATCTCACTGAAAATTCCGCTGATTTTTCCTCCGATCTCATGCAAAAATCAGACAAATTTGAACAAAGCATTTCTAGGTACTTTCTTGTAAAATATCGCATTGTTTGAGTCAACATGGCAACCTTGGAGTGAAGTTACGTTCCTTCGTTGCGGAAACTACGAAATATGCAATTCGATTTTATCCTTGAGGTATTATAAAATTCAATTTTGTGCGTTACACAGAGTAGGTGCTTCTCGGCATGGACTTTTTGTACGCCGATGTTGTCAGCAATAAAGCAGCAGGGCGTAATAGTTAACTGCAGCCAACAAACACCTTCCCACCTAATGAACATTTTTTCGTATACGCTGAGAAAATTCAGTTTCTCCAGATTTTGAGGGTGGGTTATTTTTTGTTTATCATTCATTTATCGTTAATCACATGAAACTTCAACAGAAAAAAGATGCAGCATCAAAATTGTCGCATTGCTAGTGTTATCAAATTATTGCGCATGGCGAGACAAGATTCGGGACATTGCAAGACACAAACCTTCGAATGGACAACCATTGCTGCACTATGGATGTTTTCTGGCTTATTTCAGCAGCTGAAGGCAAAATGGATCGCATTTTGCGACAAGGAACCAGGAGTTGCAATGTTGCTAGGATTGTGTAACTTCATCCTTTGATAGAAAACTATTGAAAGCCTGAAAGAATATGAAATTTATAGGTATGGTAATTTTTGTCATAAATTTCCAGTTTTTAGCGAGTAAAATGGAAAACTATTAATAGATTATCAGGTTTTTCCTCCAAGACAAAAGAACTTGCACAATATTAGCAGCATTGTGATGATCCTGGTTCCTTTTGCAAAATGCAATCCAAATAGCAATGTGCGTAGTTTTCTTGTCTCATTCATGTCAATAATTTGGCTTCTCCTGAGGCATGCATATCGACGGTGAAAGTCGGCAATCACATAACTCGTTTGCGGTGTCTGAAAAGCTCCGCCTCTACGTCATTTTTTTAAAGGAGAACAAATTGATATTATTTCTTGAAGTTTTGCAGAATTTTCTTCGCATTGAGAAGAAAAATCATGCCAGTTTTAAAGAATTGCGTTGAGTAGTTTTCTGTTTAAAAAATGAAGTATGACAGGAAGTCTGCGACGTCGCAAACCGAGTTATGTGATTGCCGACTTTCACCGTCGATATGCAGTCAGGAAATACATATAGCATAGTGCCCACCCGAGGTTGCTTCATCACTTCATTTTCGAGCTTTGAAGCTGTCTTTGTCGTCTTGTGTTTATAGAAATACCCGTCATACGAGAGCAACGGCTAGGCAACAGCTCAGTGAGTAATTCGGGCCAATTATGACCACTTGCCCAGAGTCTCATAGCCTCAATATCCGGCGCCATCAAACGGTCCCTATCGAGGAACGCCACCCGCTGTCGGATGCGGCTTACCTCTTCCTCCAAGGCCGCCGAACTCCTCAACGGACGATGAAACTCGATACCTTGGGCAGCCGCCATGGCCTCAATACCCATCGCAGCGGAGGCGTTGAAACACATGTCGCCCAACCGCCTTGCAGCGTAGGCCGCCATGGAAACGTGGTCCTCCTGGTTGGCGGAGGTCGGGATACTGTCCACACTCCCCGGGTGAGCCAGCGACTTGTTCTCGGAGACGAGCGCCGCCACGGTGACCTGGGCGGTCATGAACCCGGAGTTGAGGCCGCTGTCCGGGACCAGGAACGGAGGCAACCCTGAGAGCTCGGTGTCGAGGAGCAGCGCTAAACGACGCTCGGAGATGCCGCCAACTTCGGCGACGCTCAACGCGATGATGTCGGCGGCGAAGGCGACAGGTTCGGCGTGGAAGTTCCCGCCGGAGATGACGTCGCCACTGTCGCTGAAGACGAGAGGATTGTCGGAGGCGGCGTTGGCCTCGATCTCCAGAACGCGGGCGGCGTGGCGGAGGTTATCCAGACATGCGCCCATAACCTGTGGTACACAGCGGATTGAGTAGGGATCTTGCACGCGGCCGCAGGCCGCGTGCGAATCCAGAATTTGGCTTCCTTCCAGGAAGCCAGACACGGCGGCAGCGACTGCGATCTGGCCGGGTTGTCCGCGAGCCTGGTGGACGCGCGCGTCAAGTGGCTTGGCCGAACCTTTGATTGCCTCCAGTGAGAGCGCGCCGGCCACCAGTCCGGCGGCGAAGAGGTTCTCCGCCTCGAAGAGGCCGCGTAGCGCTAAGGCGGTGGAGGCTTGTGTGCCGTTGAGCAGCGCCACACCCTCTTTCGGCCTCAGCGTGAGGGAGCGCAGACCAGCGCGTGCTAGTCCATCTCCGGCTGGAATCAACTCACCATCCACCAGTACCTGTCCTTCGCCCAGGAGCATTAGGGATAGATGCGCCAGGGGGGCCAGGTCGCCGGACGCTCCCACTGAGCCTTTTTCGGGGATGCACGGCATCACGTCGGCGTTGAATAACGCTAGAAGTGCTTCTACAAGTTCCAGTCGTACTCCTGAGTGGCCGCGAGAGAGGCTGATGATCTTGAGGGCGACTGTGAGGCGTGTCACATTATCCGGGAGTAAGGCGCCGACACCCACGGCGTGGGACACTATGAGGTTACGCTGTGTTTCCTCCAGCAGCTCCATTGGAATCCGCGTCCGTGCTAGTTTGCCGCAGCCTGTGTTGATGCCGTACACTGTGTTGCCTGACGCCACGATTGCTTCGACGGTTTGATTGGCGGCGGTGATCGCTGCGCGTGCCTCGTCGGCCAGATGGAGGGTTACTTGATCCTGGTAGATGGTGCGCAGGGTGGCGAGGTCAACTTCGCCGGGGACGAGGAGGATTTCCTGAGCGGATCTTGACATCGTCTACCCTTCGTCTGTGACCGCTGTGGCAAAGTTCTTTTTGATGAATTGAAGTTCGCGATGCAACTGGGAGGTGGAAAAAAGTGAAGGTGCGTGCCGAATTAACAAAGATATTTAAAAGTAAGAGGGACATGCAGCCCTGTGACTTTTGAGGAAATTGACACAGAGATTTGAAATTTTTGAATTTTTAAATGAGCTGTTTCTTGAAACCTCTCTCCTCAATGAAGCTTCAAGTGTGAGTTATTTATGCAGCGGGTGTTCCTCCCTTATCGCCCAAGTAGCACAGTGCAACGAAAATATTGAAATTAAATTGCAATTTGATTTCAATACAACTGTAATTTTTTTACCATTAAACTGCAATATTTTTACATAATTTAGTCGATTTATGGAGATTTTAAACACTCAACAAAATGAGCTCCATGTGTCAGAAAGATTGGCACTATGCAATGCATTGAAAAATTGCAACTTATTCAATTTTACTGCAGTAAGTTTAATTAAACGGGGCTCCTTCAAATTGGAGCTAGGCCATATGCACAACACTCAGTGGAAATGCAATATTGTTAAAATGTAATTACTACTTATTGTAATCCGTGCTACTTGGGTATCAGGCCGCTTTTTTTATCATACCTCACCACACCATGATTAATTGTTGAGGAGAGTATGAATAAAGATAATTTTTGGCCCACATCGCAATTTTAGCTGATTATTATTACTAAAAGGGGTAGTTAAACTGATTTGAATGCATTTGAACCTTTACAGGATGGACCATTTTGATGCACAAATATGCACATCAGTATGTCAGAGCAAAATGGTGCCTGAATTCCAGCTGTTTTAAATTATCAGGATAGAGAGTCCTCGCGTTGGTTCCATTGGCTTTAAATTAAATATTTTCAACTCCAAAACTATCGTTATCGGCGCAAGATAGTCAAGATAGAACTACTGAACTTTTTACAAACAAGGAACTGTATTTAGAGATTTCAAAAGCCAAACCTAACTCGATCTTTCACAAACTATGAGATTTGAGTACCTCTTTGCTCTGAAATATGATGTAGCTCTCTAATTCTCGCAAAAAAGTTGCTTATGTGGTTTATCATTCGATGCAAGTTGTCGGCAGAAGGCGGCTGAGGGATCCAGCTATGTTTTTTTTTTTTATTTGAACGTTTATTTTTGACATGTCACATAAAAAGAGCGATGCACAATCCGAAAAGGAATATGACATTTTTTAGTTAAAAAAAAGCTCCTGCTAAAGTGCTAACCATTAATTAAAATAGGTCTACCGATGAAAGTGAAATCTCACACGATTTTGTCTTATTGTTAGTAATAACAGCAGATTTTACACAGTCAAATTTCTCTATACTTTCAACGGTGTGTCACAAAGCAGGGTGTCTATTGAAAAAATGTTGCAGCTTAGCCTCCTTCTTCATCAACACTTTTAATTTCTTTTAGAATGTAGCGATGAAATCCGAATATTAACTCACGTTCTCCCTCAGTGAACCTTCTCTCAAAATTCCGAGAGCTTCAAAGTGATTTCCGCTGACTTTGAACACATCAAAAATTTCAAATCTCTGCTTCAATTTGCTTGAAAGCCCCGAGAATATGATACAGCTTTTGAATACACCTTCTCGGTAAATTGTTTGAATTATGAAACGGGATAACACTCTGGAATTCTGAAAAATGAAAACGTACCCACAGAAAAATGTTGACCTGCTCGCACAAAAATGAAACAGATACTGGCAGAACTCTCCGATTGGGATTGGGAAAAAAATGGAGGACATATATCGTTCGCAAGAAAAAAATTAAATAATAAACAACCGTTGCCAAGTTCAGAATGCAAATTAGTATCCTCAAGGTTAAGCTTATATCTAATGACAGAAAACTAGGACAACCTTGTAAAAAATTAGGACGGTGACATCACGATAGCAAGTGCAATTCAATGGTGTATATTTAATTTTATACAATTTCATCATTTCGTCCTTTTTTCTCATCGTATTTCATACGCGATCATCACAGAGCGGGTCAATGTGTGAGGGAATACGAGTTTTGCACATCGAGGCAAACTCTACTGCAAGTCAGGATGATTAATTTTCGACACGTTGATGTAATACGTCGCATAGTGGGATGGACATTGAAAGAAGGTGGACATTAATTTTTTTTTTTTTTTTTTTTTTTTTTTTTTTTTTTTTTTTTACTAAGATCACATATATTTTGACGTCCATATCGTCACATTATAAATTTCAAATGGTGTTTCATGAAGGAAATTTTACAAAATTACCAATGGAGCTACTTTTAATCCTCTAAATTTCGTATTAACAGAGAAATAAACTTGAATTTTTCAAAATAATGTCCGACCCCGCCCACTGACTCACTTCACTGTGCGACGCAATTGAGGAGCATTCCGGAAAAGGGGCACATACGCGTATGTGCCCTTTTTCCGGAAATGGCATAAACGGATTCCTTCATCCTAATGTATACCAAATAGAATGTGACGGAAGATAAAAATGGAAATAGCCTCCATGCAAGCTTGGTCTTCGATTTCCTTTCGACATTTTTGTAGTTGTGAATGCATAGCTTAATTGCGCTCCAGCTAGAATTGAGGAGCATTCCGGAAAAGGGCACATACGCGTATGTACCCTTTTTCCGGAAGTGGCAGAAACGGATTCCTCGCATCCCAATGTACTGCTGTCCCGAGTTTCAGCTTAATTGATCAATTTTTTGAGCTAAGAGACCAAGTTTTGTGAGGCTATTTTGTCAGGCGTATTTCATCTATTTGCCCCTGGGTACGGTCGCCGCGACGCGACATTGAGGAGATAGCGCGCAGGGCGCATGGCAGGCAGGCAGGTGATGGGTACTGATATAAGTAAGGATCCCTCACTACAGATGCATCGCTTTGATTCTACTAATGAATGCAATATCATCGGGTTGCAGTGATTGTCTACGCGTTGCACCGGTGACACGTAAAATTTTGTAATTATTAATGATTCAATTTTTAATGGTCTCTTGTGGATTTGCATTTTTCGACTTTTTCGCGTGTTTTGCTGTCTTTTTTATTAACGATGATCGAAAATGATCCACCCGCACGTTCGCGATCGAAATTATGATTTATTTTCGTTTAGAAACTCGTTAAAGTCTTGAAAATTTAGCTTTGAAAGCCAAAACCTATAACCACCGGTCCATTTCCGGAAAAAGGGCACATAACGGAAAATTTTAAAAAATTCCTCCCACAACACGGAAAGAAGTGTAAGTTTTACCAATGGTCGTTATTCATTCTAGGTTGTATGAACGTTGATAGGAGTGCCCCAGTTCCGATGTATGTCATCATCAGTGCCCAGAAAGTAGGAATGAAAACTTCAAATGAGTTTTTCTCACAACTTGTTTTTTCGGTATGTGCCCTTTTTCCGGAAAGCTCCTCAATTGTATTTAGCAAATGGGTGGTTTTTATACGAGGATTAACAATAAACAAGTGGTACGGAATATAACAAAATAATATGAACTATGCAAAACGATAATCCGGGTATCGGAACTTGGCTGTGTTTGAAAACGCCTTCAAATGCGGCGTGATACCTCACGCATTCCGGAGAGTTCAAATAATTGTATCATTGCGCCGTAAGAATGTGACGGAAGATTACAATTGAAATAGTCTTCATGCACGCGGGTTTTTTCGATTTCCTCTGACATTTTTGCAGTGGTGGATGCATAGCTGAATTGCGCTCCAGCTAGAATTGGATTTAGCAAATGGGTGGTTTTTATACGAGGATTAAGAATAAACAAGTGGTACGGAATATAACAATGGCTGGATATTAATTGGCGTGTTTTGCTTTATATCGATTGATCAACCATGTAAACCTATAAAAAATGATTGATGAACAGAGTGTTCGCAACGAACACCTTAATAATCGATTCTTTACCATAGTTTCAGATGGGTAAATGTCGATAATTCATCATTCACACCTCGCCACTGTAGTTAGTCTATCGCCCCCCCTCCCCCTTAATCTGCATTAACAACCTGTCTCAACCAAAAGAATCGCTCTATTCTCTCCTCTCGTTCTCTGGCTATCACTTAGTTCATCAATTTTAACAATCAGCCCATTAAAAGCGTCCTCCTGAGGGCCCGTAAATTCCTAGCTGCTTTAGGGCTGAAAACTTCCCCCCTGGTCTTATTACTTGGGCGTATTTCTATCAAACGGAACTAAGTGCCATAGGGGGAGGAAGGGAGAGGGGGGCTTAGATTGGTGGGTGTTGCGGAACGCGATGCTCGTTCCGTCCTACTCGCAGTGCTTTTCCATGGCGCTTAGTTCCGTTTGACAGAACGCGCTATCCGGGATTCTAAAATCCTCAAAAGGAACTCAATTCGGCGCTAAGTTCCGTTTAACAGAAATGAGTCCACTTATCAGTCAGTGCAGCAAATTCAACGATTAGGGCCCTGTCCACACGAGCGCAGTTCCCGGAACTTATTCCTCGAACTGCTGAGTTCCCGGAAGTTATTTCTTGAAACGAGGCATGCTGTTCACACGAGTTCGCCCAAACTGGAACCGGAACTTCAATAAAACTATACAATGGACCACTAGATAAGGTACGAATTTCAGCATTCTGATACATGTTTCTTAACCAAAATTCTACGTAACACGATGCACACAACGAAAATTACCGAAATTATTTCCTTACGAAGATATTTAATGATTCTTAATGCGTGAATTCAAACCACCCGCTCATGAAAACTCAATGCTCTACGTGATTCACATCGCGCGCTAAACGTTATCATGACAGTCTCTGCGATATAAAAATCTGGCAACCTCAATCTTGACGCTTTGGCTCAGTTATAGCAAATTGCTAATAGTTTGAACAACACATGATGGGAAATGAACATTGTTCGATTGAGAAGCTTGCTGAAACCGTTGTAGTGGGCGATTTGACTCACGTAGAGTTTTGAGTTTCTTGTGAGCGGGCAGTTCAAATTCCTCATAACCAATGTGAAATAAAAACGTTAATATCTTCGTTAGGAGTTGGTTTCCATAATTTTCGTTGTGTGAATCGTTTTCTACGTGAAATTCTGGTTAAGAAACATGCATCAGATCGCTTAAATTCGTACCTTGTCTAGTGGTCCATTATTGCAAAATAATAGATTATTACGACCGCCAAAGTAACAAAACTAAATGTCAAGATATGTAAAGGACGTAAAAAACAAAAACAAGCAAATTCACATGAAAATTAACATATGTAGAAGCTCGGAGTACGGGGGAAGTTCTGGGTTTTGTAGGAATAAGTTTTAGCTCAGCTAAAAACTTGTTCCGGGAACAAGTTCCTCGAAATAAGTTCCGCGAACCGCGCTCGTGTGGAGAAGGCCTAATGAAAAGGACTTACCGACACAGGCCCTCGGGCCATCCCGAAAGGCAAGTATGATCCTGGGACGATGTTATGAAGATTCTCATCAGAGAAACGATCTGGGTCGAAGACTTCCGGGTTTGGGAAGTATTTTGGGTCGTGGTGGAGGGACAATATCGGGATGAAGCAGTCGACACCTTCTTCTACGAGGACAGACGTCCCCGGGATTCGGAAGGGTTCGGTGCAGGTCCTTCCTAACACTACCGACACCGGATACTTTCGCAGTGTTTCTGCCATGGAACAGAGAGGGTAAGATGCCATGAGAAAAAAGTCCAGTCTCGATTGTTTAATTTGACACAAAAGAGGATTTGACAGAAATGGAGATGTTGCATGTGTGAGGAATTTGCGATTTGACTGTTGATTCATATGTAAAAGTTCGCGAGAAACACGGTGGTGCTACTGGTTTTCTCTGAAATCAACTCCCAAGCTCAAAAAAAGCTCTCAAGTTGAGGCCAAAATGGAGGGGATATCCACTCTACCATGATAGTTCACCTCTACATCAAAACAAACTCTCCATGCAAAGATAGGAAGCAAATACATTAGCAGGGTTGCCGTGTTTTCAGTTTTTGAGTCTCCAAATAAAGTGGCAGCCCTGTCAATGTATTTACTCCCTATATGTGCATGGAGAGTTTGTCTTGATGTAGATGTGGATTCTCAGTGTAGGGTGGGATATCTCCTCCATTATGGCCTCAACTTGAGAGCTTTTTTTGAGCTTGGGAGTTGATTTCAGAGAAAACAGTGGCACCATCGTGTTTCTCACGAACTTTTACATTATAATCAACAGTCAAATCGCAAATTCCTTACACATGCAACATCTTCATTGTAATTTCGTCACCTGCCGGCCAAAGTATCGCAAGCGCCATGCGACGTTTGAAAATTTCCGCCGCCGTTTTATTTTTTTACAGAGAAATTGTTCAAAAAAACTGTCCGAAAATTTCACTGAATTTTCTTTGAGCTGCGGATACAATTCAGTAAAATTTTCAAACAGATTCAACCAACAGTTTTTCTGTAAAAGAATAAAATGACGGCGTAAATTTTGAAACTTCGCATGACGCTTGTGAGACTTTGGCCGGAGAGTGACGATGTATAGCTTGAATCTTGAATGAGGCATAGACAAGAGGATTTCGTACGGCTGTAGGATATTTATACTTTTCCCCACGTAAATATCCATGAAAAACACCATTTATCAGAAAGTTCAAAAAATCATTTCTGAGGGGACAAAAAGCTAATTAAAATCGGACAATCAAAAACCTACAGTCCAGTTGACGTAGTAAGGCAATACCTCAGGCTGAAATCAGCCTGTACCAGTACAGGCTGTTCTCGCCCGCGTTTCGGGCTCTGTGCCGCGAAATGAAGTTTAATTTAATTCGGTCGTTGCGAAATAACCCGCATAAGTATGTGTCGAAATCGTCCGGATTTCGGATTGTAAGTTCGTCATAACCTTGAATAGTGGCGATTTTTACGTGTTGGCAACAATGGGTTTCATTCATTAGTTATCATTAAAATAATATGCACTCCAATAAAGACGCATGCTGATTTATATTATCGTACCTACATGGAAAAATAATTATCATGTCTGTGCCACCCTTTGACCGTGCTATCATTTTACGCTTTTCGTGGGACTCTGAAAGCCTAAAAACTCGACCTGTATGACTTTATTCTCCGCAAAAAATGGAGAGAAACAGTGTGATTCTCGAAAAAAAATATCCATCGAAGCTTGTTTGGAACTTATTTCAGAAGTTTGAATTAATTATTATTACTTTTTTTTATATAAATCCTGTCACCATTTTTTACATTGGACCCGGGGCTTCATGAAAGCCTATAAAACTCAAAAATCGATCAGATATTGGCACAGATTTTCTTTATCAAATGGATTCAGATGACACTATTTTTTATAAAAAGTTACTTTCGGCTGTCTCACTTAGAATGGATTTTTATACAAGATTCAATCAGAGGAAAAACATCGTTACGAACTTGAAACGTCGAATTTCATCTGAAGTTCCTGTAAATTTCAAGGAAAAATATACATATCTTCCATCAAAAATAACTATTTTCTGAGAGGAAATTTGGCAACTCTCGAATGTTCATACGGCGTTTTTCCTTAACACGGCAGAATAAGTCTCGATAAATCAGAGAACAGAGACTTTTCGGCTGGTTGGGCTAGTGAGACCTAATTCTCTATGCCGATTACGCTTTCACATTCAAAAATTCTCACCGGATATGACTTGTTCCATATACTGGAGATTCTTGAGTTGGTCGTAGGGTAGTTGGACGGCGGCGGGGGTCTTAAGGCTCTGGAGCTCCTGAAACATCTTGTCTTGTACGTCCGGGCGATGTGCTACCTCGAAGAGACAGAACGCGAACACAACGCTACTGCGTCGTAACCGACCGCCAGAAATGCACTCACCACCCCCATCATCACATCATCCGTTATCACTGAGACTGAGAGCAAAGTCGAGTTTACCACAGATACAAATTTTTAAGAGCAGCCCGAGACAATGGTAACGGTAGAAACTACAAAGGGGGGAAACGGGAAACAAGGCTAAAATACACAATTAATAGTCTGTACTGCCGTGCTTAGGAAGAACGCCGTATGAACATTCGAGAGTTGCCAAATTTCCTTCACTAAAATGTCTATTTTTTAGGAAATTTATGAGTATTTTTCTCTGAAATTTTCAGGAACTTTGGGTGAAATTGCGAGCAAATTATCTAAAAAATTGGAAGAAAAATATTCATGAGTTTTATCGGGAAAGTCGTGTTTTATCATAGGATATTTGGCAACGCCTAAAGGTTCATACGGCGTTTTTCCGTAGCACAGAAGTGTAGGGCTCAGGTTTTTATCGTTTTTATTACATTTTTATTGTAATTTCCGACTGAAAATGACTCAGTTTTGAGTCGGAACGTCTCGGTTTTTATTCATTGGGTATTTTAGCCTTGTTTTCCGTTTCCCCTTGTCTTTTTCTAGTTTTTTACACTGATATATGTACCTTGAAGTCACTATTCACAGCATAAATTTGAGTGTAACTCTTATACCTTTGTAGGTTCTTAAGGTTCCTTATTGTTACCCTTCTAAACGAAGGGAAGAACAACAAAAAAAGAAGATAGAGGAGGAGTAGAAATCCTATCAGAATTTTAGGTTTCGGTAGTGCGTCTGTACGAGAGACGCACTCGATGGTCAATTATTAGACAGAGTTCATCAGAGAGCAACCAACCCACGTTAAGTTGAAACTGAGCAAAAGGGTTTTAAATGTAATTCCTGCATAAGGCTTAATGTAGAACATAGAATTTAACCCCTCTTTCCGTAAACCAATTTCTTTTTTTCGACTTTCAGTTTTTGGCAGGAGAAGATATACGGCCTAGAGAACTCAAAAACACTCTTAAATCAATTTTTCCGAAAATGTGGCTGGTTCCTCTCCGATAAACTCGGTGCAAATGAGGTTCTTTTCATTGATTGGATAGGTTTGAATGTGAAAAACCACTAAGCCAAGGTGTTATTTTGAGCATTATTTTGAGAAAAGCTTCGGCAATGATTTAATAAAATAGTATTCTCAAAATAACACCTTGGCTTTGTGGTTTTTCACATTCAAACCTATCCAATCTTAACTGGTGTTACAGTGATTTCATCACTATGCTCAAATATCTTTTCATTGAGGTTACCGTCAGCGGCGGTTTGAGGGTTATTCTGCTCAGCGTGACGCAGGTTGACGAGGATCTGAAGGAAATCCTTTCTCGTCTCTCCCTCGGCGGTGCTCTTCATCTGAACGGTGTCCCTGATGATCCTCTCGAAGAACTCTTCGACTTCCTTCTCGGCCGACCGGAGGCCGAGGAGTTTGACCAGTCGCGGAGAAAGCAGCTGCACCAGCATCCCAAAGAAGCGGCTCCACGAGAAGACCATCGCGCGGTCCATCATCCGCTTCAGCTCGTCGTTCGGGTCCTAAAAAATAGAGAGAAAGAAAACCTGGGTCATATCTTCAAAATTTGAATATATCGGGCTCATCTAGAGACAATTGCTAACGATAACAGCAGGTTGATCTCCGAGGAGTTGAAATAGTTGCTCAATGTGAAGCAGTGGCGTGGCGTGAATTGCGATATATCGATTGTTCTGCCATTTAAACCTATGGAAAAGGATCGATAAACAGGGTGTTCGCAGCGAACACCTTAATAATCGATTCTTTACCGTAGGTTTAAATGACATGACAATCGATATATCGCAATTCACGCCACGCCACTGATGTGAAGGCATGCATACGGCTCTTCCCAACAATAACTCATCGTTCTGAAGAGAAAATATTTTTCTTCGGAACACTAACTGATTTCTCTGGCGAGAAAATAATTCTCTCCGTAACACTGAGTAATTATTGATCAAGAGAGAAAATTCGTTTGCAGTGTCAACAAAACCTCCGCTCCTATTTTATTTTTTTGAGGGAGAACAAATCAATATCATCCCTTGAAGTTTTCACAGAGTTTCTTCCCCACAGATAAAGCAGTTTAGGAAAGTTAGTCCGAGATCCTTGGTATATTGGTTGCACCGTCGGATAATCTTCATCGCATGTTTCAAAATTTCCGCTCCACTGGAAAATAAAATAAAAAACACATTAGATCCAAAGTCCAGATTCTTAAAAACATCGACAAGAAAAAGTACTCTTGATTCAACCAGAATCTAGCTTAAATCAAGAAACAATCCTCTTAATTTAAGTGGATTAAGTTTTGATTCAAGCAAAAATCCGATTGAATTAGGAGTATTTTTTCTTGTTAATGTTTTCAAGAGTCTGGACTCTAGATCCAAGCGACTTTTTTCCGAACTGATCAATTTTTAATCAAACCTGAATGGCATCGCTCTTGATGCCCAGCGCGGAGGCGGCGATAATCTCCATGGAGAAGTTGCCCATGAGCTCTTTGGCACAGAGTTCTATTTCTTCCTTCTCTCCCTCTGAGCACAGCCGCAAAATGTGAGCATCCAGTCGCTCCGCGCAGCCCTGAAGCGTCTGGTACATGAGTCGCAGCTTTGCTGAGCTGAACGCTTGAGCTACCTGATAAAAAAAAATGATAAAAAATAAAATAAATAAACGGATGATCGCGTGACGCTTAAAAATTTCAGATGTTTAAAGGACGTTCCGAAGTCCCAACAACCCCAACCAGATACAGTGAAAAGAAATTCAAGAGGGAACGATTAAAAACGAGTGGTAGACTACACTCAACCATCAACATCCCTCCCGGTGGTTGGGAAATAATTTAACTATTTTAAGAACACGGATCATCTCCAATTGTGACACTAAGCGACACACAAAGATAATTTCCTTTCCTCAGAGCAGAATTTCTTTTCAACGGAAGAGAAAATAAATTACCTTTCCTCCGAAAAGAATTTCCTTCCATAGGAAAAAATAATTCTCCTCTTTCGAAAGCCTGTCCTTTTCCTTCAAAAGGCTTTTCTTTTCTATGGAAAAGATATTTTCCTTTCCTCAGTAAAGACTTTTTTTCAAAGGAAAAGATAGTTTTTCTTTTTTCCGAAAAACTTTTATTTTCAAAAGAAAATAAAATTTTCTTTCTACCGAGGGGCGTTTCTTTTCGACAGAAAACAAAATATCCTTCCTTCCGGAAAGAGTTTCTTTTCTCCAGAAAATATACTTTTCCTTATGCAAAAAACTTGTCCTTTCCAAAGAAAATCGTTTTTTCCTTCCACCATGACTACTTCTATTCGCCGAATTACTTCTGTTCCAGAGCAGGGAGAGCGCTTCACGCCATTTTCCTCCAATTTGAGGACTGTACAGTCGCCCAAATCTGTACTAACCAGCTTATTGGATTTGTGCCTGCCGGCTCTTTCCATGTCATTTTTTTCAACGGGATCACACTCCGCTGCCCCTCTCTAAGGCTGGATGTGGCAGTCGTGGTACGGCGCACAGTGGATCGAGTCAATAGGAAATGTCGGACAAAATTTGGAAACCTTAAACGCTTATAACTCCGTTTATACAAAAATTTGAGGTTCCAAAAGTGTTCCAATGGTTTTCTCGGGAAATTTTCTTCGTAAAGCATCCCTAGAAATTTAAAATTGGACGAAATAAACACCGGAATTCTCAGTTTTAGTCAAAAATTTCATGTCCGACCTCTCTAATTGACTCGATCCACTGTGCGGCGGACTGTGTTTATTGATATCGTCCAAAAGCTTTCGTCCTCGCAACTAGGAGAAATATGGACCGATCTGGAAAGGTTTTATGCTTGTTTCGATATTATTATAGGAGCCACGACGAGCCACCGACGCGACGGTAGGATCTTTCGTCAACGGCCACTTCACGTTGAAAGCACCGGTTTTCGTCCTCGTACTCCTCGTTGAGGAAATGAACAACTCTTTAAAGAGCCTTATGCAAAAACGGCCAAATCCCCCGTAGCTCCGATTGCTTCCATTTTTTAGTATGCTATTTTACCATAACAAAGGGCCCCGTTTCTGATAATTTCAAGTCCAAAAAAAATTTTCCCGCGCTTTGGCGGCGTTGCCAAGTTGCAACCTTAAAAATTCGATAACTTTTGAACCAATTGAGTTATTGATCTGCGGTTTGCGCTAAAATTCTTTAAAAATTATGAACTTTTGTTTTATGTATGGTTTTTGGATAGAACGTAACATTAAACTTATGATTCACCTCTTTTTTTGGATTTTTGATCCGTCGAATTTTACGTGTTCGTAAGTACCCAAAAAAGCCATTTTTTGATTTTAAAAAAAATATGTCCAATCGATTTCTCGTCTGATTCCGCATCTATCGATATGTCATACTTGGCGGAGAAACGATTGGTATAGAAGTTACGACCATTTTTATACGCGGGTTTCGACGCGCCGTACCCATTCCGCACCGTTACAGCCGTCCTGGGCTCCTCGCCGCGTGGCCTATAGCGACTGGTTCATCGACTTTACTCAACTTTTTAGTTTTAACTGACTTACTAAAGAGATAATTTGTAATAATAAAGTTTTTGTGCCCAGTGATTTGTTGTTCTAACCCATAGTTAATAGCCAGTTCTAAGTGTCAGAGACCATCCAGGCAAACGAATAATGTAGAATAAGTAGAAAATGACTGAGATAAGTGACTGTTCGAAGCTGTGACGGAAAGAGAACTGATATTTGGGCTACATTTTGCAATAAGGAACTAGAATTATCGGCTCCTTTAAGAAACAACGTATGTGCTTTTAGTTTCTTTAGGCAAATAAGTGCTTTTACGGATAGGTCAGAAATTATGGTACCTCATGCCAGAATGACGTTTATTTAGCGAGAGATATTAGAAGCATACCTGCGGGGTTATTAGGAAGTATTAATTACCTTTGGATCGATTAGAAATCTGGGATTAGATAGACAAAAGTTAGTTCGCAGTGCAGATAGTGCAAATAATGTCGTCAGGAATAGACCTCTATTTCGAAAAAATGATAATGTAATTACATACATCTATTCTTGAACAAAACTTATAGTCTCTGTGAAGCTCTTTAAAATGATGGATATCGATGAAGATTATTAGCGTAACTTGAAATGGATATTTATACGTATTAATTGAGAACGACAGTATTCAAAAGTAGGGAAAACGTAACATTACAATCTTCCTTTTCATCGCAACGGAATCAGTGGCGTGGCATGAATTGCGATATATCGATTGTTATGCCATTTAAACCTACGTAAAAGGATCGATAAACAGGGTGTTCGCAGCGAAAACCTTAATAATCGATTCTTTACCATAGGTTTAGATGGCATAACAATCGATAAATCGCAATTCACGCCACGCCACTGTGAGGTTCAGTATACTCCGTTTTCCGCGAGAGATGAGGATTTTGTATGATACCACTATTTTAACGCCAGTGCGCGCGGCTAGTATCGCGCTCAAATTGAGGGCGCACAATCGTGAGAAGAGAACAAAAGTGAGGGCGGATACAGCTTTAAAGTGAAGTATTCAGCTGCCGCTTCTTGTTTTCTGCGTTTAATTGTGTGATTCAAATTTGACCATTTTGATCAAACAATTACTTGTTTGCGATTGAAGTGCAATCAGTGTTCGAAACTCACTTTTGAGTTTCAGGAGCCATGTGGCGCATCAAGCCCGATTTTTAGGCGCCATTGAAGATTTTTCAGGGGCCAAATTGACTCTTTGCCTATATTTTACGCATATTTATTTAGTTAGATGCAAGATGTTTTCGTAACAGAACTAGTAAGTAGCTGTAACTTGGGTAAGACAAAAGCACTAAGAATGAAATTGTGAAGAATAGAAATAGAGTTTCTTTTTAATTCAAATAGATTTGTTTTCTTTCTTTATGTGACTTCTTATGAAAATCAAGATTTTTCGGGAGCAATTTTTAGGGGCCACGTTGACGCAGTACCTTCATTTTTTAGGTGCCATGACCGATTTTTTAGGCGCATTTGGCGCGTTGGCGCCTGTGAGTTTCGAACACTGAGTGCAATATTAGTATTTTTAAAAAAAAACGAATGAAAGAAGATGCGGTAATATTTTTAATTGCAATAAATAAGATGTAAATAACGATTTTGTCTCTCAAGTCACCGATTCTTCTCCCTGAGATAACAACGGAAATTTTCGAGTTCAGGTAAAGTGATCGATAATTAAAGTGACAGTATGGGAACACACTCTCAAAGGCGCAAGTGAAACTATTTATAAAGTCCCGAGGGGTTTTCTTCATAGAGAAGAATGCCTCTGCAAGTTATAAGTATATCGGATTATAGCCGATGTCTCATATTATCCAATCATCACTTTTGCACTTAAAGACTAATGGAAGCCTTTCATTTACCCATCATTCAGAACTACTCAATACTCTTGATACGCGCGTTATTTGATTAGGAACGGTTGTTGGAATAATTATTTTTAGCGCAACTCTTACTCGGAAATGGATAAACCACGATATTTTAATACGCTAGTATAGACAAAAACTATTTGTCTTTAAGCTTTGTATACCTCTGTACTAAAACGAAAATAAATTAAATTTAACAATTCAACAACGACAAAATGATATTCTGGGACTTTCTCAGAGCATCCGCGGAAAAAAAGCTTGTATGCGGAGACAAAATTCGAGAAGGTCAATCGGACTGCATTCTGCAATTAGGAACTACAATTTCTGGCTCTGTTCAGGAACAACGTATGTGCCATTAGTTTCCCTATGCACAAAAGTGTTTTTACGGATGATGCAGAAATTGTTGTTCCAAATTGCAAAATGGAGTCCAATTGGATTTACCTGACTTTTTTGCGACTATCCTCCTTCTCTCCTCCTTCCCTTTTCCTCCTTTCCTGATCTTCCTTTTTTGTTTTGGAATATCCAAGCAAAAAATTAGCTTGCATCGGAGACACAATGCGGGGCGATGAATTGGACTGCATTCTGCAATTAGGAACTAAAATTTCTGGCTCTGTGTAGGAACAACGTATGTGCCATTAGATTCCCTATGCACAAAAGTGTTTTTGCGGATGATGCAGAAATTGTTGTTCCAAATTGCAAAATAAAGTCCAATAATTGGATTTACCTAACTTTTTTGCGACTTACGGAATATCCAAGCAAAAAATTAGCTTGCATCGAATATACATCAAAGGTCGATTGGACTGCATTTTTCGATTGAGAACTACGATTTCTGGCTTAGTTTAGGAACAACGAATGTGCCATTAGTTTCCCTATGCACAAAAGTTTTTACAAATGAGACAAATATTGTAGTTCCGAATTGCAAAATGAAGTCCAATTGGAATTACCTAACCTTTCTTGCAAGTCACACCTCCCAGTTTAGAGCAAAAACTGTTGCAAGTTGCTTCTTATTTCAGTGCACGCATGGTGATTCCGTGACAATTTTGAGAACGGAGAAAAAACTACGTTGTTTTGAACGCAAAATAAAGTTCTGCGTTGATGAATTTTTCCCCATTATCATCACATTATAGACGCTCTTGTTTCTGGAACATTCTGGAACAGTTCATTTAGAAATTTCCTCTCTTTTTCGCCCCTCCCCAAAGGGTTTTGGGTTAAGTATTTTTCTTTTGTTTTGAACTTTTACGGACTTTTACCCCTCCCTTCCCCCAAAAAATACATCCTCACAGCGTTCTTTTCGTTTCTTATTGTTTACACAATTTAATCCTTTTTCATTGTTTTGTAGTCTCGAAGTTTCTCGAAGAACAGAACAGGGATTTTAAATCCTGTTTTCAATAAAGAGATCCCTCCACCTCATTGGAACAAAAGGAATGCATTTTTGTCCTTTTGTTCCGTGAAATTCGGGTTTCCCGCCACAGGACAACGAGGAAATTACATTGTTTCTAAATTACATCGTAATTGCAGGAGGGGTCAGCAGAGGGGGGTGGGAATTTTGGAGGTGGCTACAGACCAACCGAGCTTACAAAAGGGAGACCCCTTCCCTAAAGTTCAATCAGTGTGAGTTTAGAAAGCGAAGAAGTTCCATGGGTGAACAGGTCAGAGGGTAAGTGGTTCAGTGGCTTAGTTGTTTAGTGGTTCAGTGGTTCAGTGGTTCAGTGGTTCAGTGGTTCAGTGGTTCAGTGGTTCAGTGGTTCAGTGGTTCAGTGGTTCAGTGCTTCAGTGCTTCAGTAATTCAGTGCTTCTGTGTTTCAGTGTTTCAGTGTTTCAGTGTTTCAGCGTTTCAGTGTTTCAGTGGTAGTGATTACACTAGTGGTACACTGCAGTCAGCAACCGGAATTCCAACATTTGTAGTAACTCAATTTGGATTAAGCCCCTAATATGTAAGTGAACCTTATAGCTTACTCATTCCTTCTATTTTTATACACTTGAAATTTTGATAGTTTTAATTTTAAATTTTTTATTTTTTCAAATTTTTATTTCTCCAATTTAAACATTTCAAATTTAAATTTTTAATTACAAATTTCAAATTTTGAATTTTCAAATTTTTAATTTTTATTTTTCAAAGTTAAATAAAGCAGTCATTTTTCAAATTGAAATTTTTTCGCTTATAAATTATAAATTTTAGGTATATTCTATAGTATTTTATCATTACTACGGCCGTACCAGGTTTACATTTTTATTAATCATCGTTTTAGGTACTCGTATTTTCAGAAAAAAGATAAAGGAAAAAGAAGGTAAATAAATAAAAAAGGAAAAAGGAAAGTAATAATATTTTATTCCAATTCATTCGAATTCTATGGATCAACAGTATATTAAGGTGATTCGATGGACGCCATATTTTGTGTCAGAACGGCATGCGATATATCGCATCAATTAGTTCCATTTTTTTAGGTACTTGTCATTTTTCTTCAATTTTGAAATCGCAATTCTGTTGTCAGGAGACTAAAGTACTCACTTACCAATTTGAACAAAGAAATTCAACGTAATAAAGGCGTGGTTTTTTTTTTTAGAGAGAAAATATCGCATTCGAAAGCAGTTTCAATATCAGTATCGAATGCGATGTTTTCTCTCAAAAAAAAAACCACGCCTTTATTACGTTGAATTTCTTTGTTAAAATTGGTAAGTGAGTGCTTTAGTCTCCTGACGACAGAATTGCAATCTCAAAATATAGAAAAATGACGAGTAGCTGACAAAATGAAACCAATTGATGCGAGAAATCGCATGCCGTTCTGACACAAAATATGGCGTTCATCGAATCACCTTCATTGTTTTCCTGCAATTTGCACAGATCTACACAACCAAAAAAACCCTTAGATTGTGAAAACTTTCTTGAATTCTTGAGTAATTTTCAGCGCTTATTCTGAAAAAATAAACGAGAATCAACCCTCAAAATCGCAGATTTTTTAATAGAAATGAACATTCGTTTGGTTAAAGTTTAAAAGTAATCAATCAAAGTATTCATTAATTGGACTGCATTTTGCAATATGGAACTATAAATTCTAGCCCGGTTTAAAAACAACGTATGTGCCATTAGTTTGCACTATGCACATAAGTGTTTTTTCAGATGAGCCAGAATTTATAGGTCCAAATTGCAAAATGTTGTCAAATTGTCCAATCGCTCTCATGCTTTTTGACTTGTATTATTGCTATTTTTCTTTCAGGTCATTTTTTTGAATTTTTGAATCTTGAGTAATTTTTAGCGCCTAGTCAAAAAAATAAACGAAATCAAAATCCCAGAATTTTTAGAAGATGGTCATATTTGCGAGGTTAAAATTGATTGATAATCAATTCAATTATTCATTAATTTCCCAATTATTTTCATGCTTTTAGACTTTTAATAATTCTTTTTTTTTTTTTTGTTTGTTTCAGGTTATTTTGCATCCAGAATCGCATCAAAATACATTGATTAAATAAAAAATGCGCAACTACACCTCCACGTTTGAAAATCTCCGATTGTGTTCCACTTTCAGAAAAGAAAAGTAACCGAGGAATCTCCCTCAAATTCTCCGTAAATATTATAGAATGAGTGAAAAACTCATATTAATGAAAAACTCATATTAATGAAAAACTGCTGATTAGTTCTGGTTGAAAATAACAAAATAAGAGCAGAGATTTGCGACGTCACAGTCAAAGATAAGTATTTTCAACCTTCAGATATCGATATTCGAACTCTCGTTAAAGTTTTAGTAAAAAAAAAAAAAAAATTGCGCACAGGCTATAATTTTAATTTACGGGTGATTTCACGATAACAGGAATAGTTAAAATGTGAAATACCTTAGAAATAAAAGTGCACCAATTTCAACAGGATTTCATTACCTCATTTTAAAGGTATTAAACTTCCTTTTTCCAGCTTTGGCACGCTCCATTTTGATTCAGTGCAAAGTTAAAGTGATTGATAAACAAGCCATTGAATCAGGTACCTATCAGCGCTTCCCGCGGGACTGCTGGAGGTCCATACGTAAACATGGCGGCCCTGCCAAAATGTGTCGGTTACGTAACAGACACAGCGTAACCGACACTCAAAAATGTGAGATTAAAGATGATACAAAAGATGAAACTTGTCAATTCTTGAATTAGGAGGTGGAATTAATGCTGCCTTAAAAGTTTTCTAAACTTTGGAGACCTCCTTTTAGTTTAATACTATTTAATTGAGGTTTTTGCGTAGTGAGGAATTAGTGCTACACACGTAAAAATCATTGGTTTTCATAATAATTTAAGTTTTCATTGTAAAAAAAACTGACTTATCAGTAATGGTTTTGTCAAGAAGACTTCAGCGAACAATTTGATGGCAGTTTTGAAACTCCTGACTCCATCTGGCGAGATAAACACTGCACTTAATACAACTGCAAAAATTTGTTGCCAAATGTGGCGACACCTCTTTCTTATGACTTTTCTCGCTCAATAATAAACATTTCAGTTCAAACTGGCAATTTTCTTGAACACTAGAGTCTCTTTTCAGCAAATATTGCCAAAGAGTTCATGATCAGTGCTGATTTGTTACCGCAAATTGCTCTTTTGCTTCAAAATCGGGGTTGGCGACGCGTAACCGATCGGACATTTTCGGCGTTTAAAGTCTCATATTATTAAATATAATAATAATTCATCATATTTTTTTAGCATGGATAGGTTCAGGGACATCATTCCTATTGATTAATTAATTTGTTTTCAATCGTTTTGCCCTATGTCGTTCATAACCCACGGCGACACGACTATTCCTATTATCGTGAAATCACCCTTACATTAGATCTTTAGCAGCTCTGCTTCCTTCATTTTTCTATTTTTCCAGATCGGCAAAATAGTAATGAAGTTTACGGCATTTTGCTTTTTGAATGAAATCAACTTATTTTATGGGACTAAATTTTTATTTTTCCTCTTCAAAGGCTTCATGCTAATTTTTCTTTCTCCTTTCTCGTGTATTTATCTCTTCTAAATTGACAAGAGACAGGGTCAGAGCACAAGCTACTTTCAGCATACTGATCGCGGATAAAATTGCTTTACAGAATTGGTAGTTTTTCTCATACATCATATTAATTTTTCTCTCCGTGTATTTTTCAAATCTTTATCATGTTTTTTCTTTATCTATTTCTTTTTACATCGATAAGAAACAAACACAGTGAAAGTTGTTTCATCTTCTTTTATATATTCTAAATATCTCAAACTAATTTTCCATTTTTTCTTCTTCTTTCAGATTGGCAAGAAACGGGCGCAGTGAAAGCAGTTCATACCTAATTTTATTTTGCTCTTTTCATTTTATTTCGTAACTACCTCTTATTAATTTCTCTTTCTTTATTCATTCTTTCTTCCATCTTTCATTAGCGTCTCCTCTGAAGACCCAGATACACCTGCGAATTAGAAGCGCTTGTTGAAAGTGAAACACCAATAGGAAAGGAAGATTTTGATAGCTAGACGTCGAGCGATTGAAATCCCGGTTTCCTATTGATGTTTCACTTTTAACAAGCGCTTCTAACTTGCAAGTGTATCTGCCACTTTACACCATTTGCAGTTGAAGTACATATTGTCATTGGACGTATTTCTGTCAAGCGAAACTATGTGCCTTAAGACATGAGCCCTGAGACCCATAAAAATACATGCATAACAGGGCTCACGTCATAATGCACATAGTTCCGTTTAACAGAAATACATCCGATTGAAACTACTAATTCTTTTTCTCTCACAAAAGCACTTATCTGCAAACTGCTAATATTTCTGAAATAAGACAAATTATCAATTCCTCTACTGTACAGCATGGTCCAATTTAGACGTATCATAAAGTCACATTTTGATCATTGAATCGCTCATTAATGATGTTTGATATTTTAAGTATTTAAAATCAGAACAATTATAATTTGACTGCATTTTGCTATTTGGAACTATAAATTCTAGCTTATCTGAAAAAAACATTTACGTGCATAGGGAAACTAATGGCACATTCGTTCTTTTTAAACCGGGCCAGACTTTATAGTTCCAAATTGCAAAATGCAATCCAATTATGCTGCATTCAAAAAGCCACTTGAAATGACTAATTATTTGCTCACAGAATAAATAGCTCAGGAGAACAAATAGCGTAAAAACAATTGCACTAAGGTGATTCGATGGACGCCATATTATGTGTCAGAGCAACATACGATATCGCATCGACTGGTTCCATTTTTTCAGCTACCCATTATTTTTCTCGAAGTTGTTGTGAGGAGACTGAGGAATTCACTTAACAATTTTGACAAACAAATTTTACTTAATAAAGCCGTGGTTTTTTTAGAGGAAAAATATCGCACTCGATACTGATATCGAAACTGCACTCGAGTGCCATATTTTCTCTCTAAAAAAACCACGCCTTTATTACGTTGAATTTGTTTGTAAAAATTGGTGAGGGAATTCTTCAGTCTCCTGACAACAGAATTGCGATCTCAAAATTCGAGAAAAATGACGAGTGGCTGAAAAAATGGAACTAATCGATGCGACACAAAATATGGCGTCCATCGAATCACCTTAAGTTCCAAATATTTGCACGGAATGAATTTAGCATTAGACAAGAGGAGGTATGAGTTTTGACAAATATATTAAGCAAAAATTAAAACTAATTTGTTATAAAAGTTTTTATTTTCAAGTTAGGTTTAGGTTAAGAACTAATCATTCCTTTTTTTTCTTCTTAGTCTGTTTCAGGTCGGAAAGAAACGAAGAGGATGGATGCTCCGCATGTTGAGTCATTGAGGACGGAAGTAGTGCCCTCCTAAATGTGTATTATTTCCATATAATTTAGAAAGTAGTAATTACTAGTATGATTGAAATTTTATCCCATCAATTTTTAATTAATTTCATTCATAAAATCCATAAAAATAATTATATTTTAAACGTGTCGTATCCTTAAGATGATTCAACGGACGCAATTTTTTGTGCCAGAACGACGTGCGATATATCGAATTGATTCGTTCTGAAATTTCAGCTACCTGTCATTTTTTTCGAATTTTGAGATCGTTCTTCTGTTGTCATGAGTCTGAAGAATTCATATTCCAAATTTGACAAACAAATTCATCGTAATAAAGGCGTGGTTTTTTTAGAGGATAAATATGGCATTCGATATTGACATCGAAACTGCACTCGAATGCGATATTTTTCCTCTAAAAATACCGCGCCTTTGTGAAGTTGAATTTCTTTGCGAAATTTGGTACATGAATTCTTCAGTCTCATGAAAAGAGAAGTGCGATTTTAAAATTCGCAAGAAATGACGAGTAGCTGAAATTATGAAATGAATCGATGATATATATCGCACGTAGCTCTGACACAAAAAATGGCGTCCGTCGAATCACCTTAACTTGAATGACCTCAGCTGTTTAAAGGGATACAAGAAGTATTTGCTATTCCTTCCAGTTCTGCGCATGGTTCTCATTTAATTCAGTCAAATAATATTGCATTTAACTGGGAGAAATTAAACTGCATTACGCAAAAATAAATTATCTTTTTCGGTTCACCGTAGGAAAAACACGAGTTTCATTTTTCCAACATAAGTAGGTGAATTTTGAAGAACCAAGAATATTAATTCCTTTTTGCGCAATGCAGTTCAATTACTACAACTGAATGCAAACTTGTAAATGGATTACACTTTGTAATAAGGAACCATTATTTCTTGCCAATTTTAGAAATAACACACATGCCATTGGTTTCCCTATTCAGATATGTGCTTTTATGAGAGCTAGAGATAGTGGTTTCTCATTGCAAAATGTGATCCAATGATGTTGCAAGTCCAAAGAGAGTATGAAACTGCAATTCAAATTAAAATTTGGAAAAATAACGTTTGATTTATTATGGAATAATGCATCGACTAAAATCTTGGCGAGAGAGAACTGGACACATTTAGGCTAGAAGCAACTATGTTGCAGGCAAATCCTAAGCACATAGTTCGTTTTAGCATACATGGGTCCAACTAATTTAATTGCTGATAACAAGAAAACTTCTAATTATAATGAGGGGTTTAATAGAGAATTCTAAAAGCCAGTTTTGTCACCTATTGCAAACACTACTAATAACTCTCGATTTATCTTGTTTGTTCCAGAAGATGCGGCAGAAGAAGCGGGGGTTTTGGGGGAGGGCTCGCTGAGGGGGGAGATTCCCGGGGAACGGGGGGTTCGTGGAGTTGGGAAGAACCGCGAGACGAGGATTCCCAAGGGGGGGAGGATTCCCGGGGAAAGGGGGGGCTCGTGGGGTTGGGGGCGGAATCGCGGAGTAGGGTTTCCCAAAGGGGGTTCCCGGGGAGAGGGGGGACTCCGTTGGGTTTATGTAGGATCGCGGAGCAGGGTTTCCAAGGGGGGAGGGGCCGCGGAGTAGGATCACGGGGGGAGGGCTAGGGTTTTTTTTTTTTTTTTTTTTTTTTTTTTTCCGCGACTGGCTTGCTGAGATCCTCCGGGGCGTTACGTCCGGGGTCTGCCGTCGCCGGCAGGGGCGCCCGCCGGGACCCCGTGGGTCCGTTGGGTGCCCCTGCCCCCGACCCCCCGCGAGGGGGGTCACTTTGCCCCCCCGCAAGGGGGGGCTTTTTGACCCCCCTCGCGGGGGGTCGGGGGTGGGGGCGCCCAGCGGACCCTTATGGGGTCCCGGCGGGCGCCCCTGCCGGCGACGGCGGCTCCGGGGCGTAACGCCCCGGAGGATCTCAGCAAGCCACGAGTGGAAAAAAAAAAAAAAAAAAAAAAAAAAAAAGGGAGGAGGTGGGAAAGGAACCGGGACGCTGGAAGCCGGGGTTGGGGGAGGCCGCTGCTGGTGGACACCGTCGTACCGGGATCGTCGCATTTTTTTTTCCCCCTTCTTTTCTTTCTTTCTTTTTTTTATTCTCTGTTGCAGGTGCTGCTGCTGGATGCCATCGTACCGGGATCGTCGCATTTTTTTTTATTTTTTTTTCCTTCTTTTCTTTCTTTTCTTTTTTTTATTCTCTGTTCCAGGTGCTGCTGCTGGGTGCCATCGTACCGGGATCGTCGCATTTTTTTTTTTTTTTTTTTTTTTTTTTTTTTTTTCCCTTCTTTTCTTTCTTTTCTTTTTTTATTCTCTGTTTCAGGTGCTGCTGCTGGATGCCATCGTACCGGGATCGTCGCATTTTTTTTTATTTTTTTTTTTCCTTCTTTTCTTTCTTTTCTTTTTTTTATTCTCTGTTCCAGGTGCTGCTGCTGCTGCTGGATCTTCCCGCAACCGAAGGTAAGATACTGTTTTATTCCTCCTCCATAATCAGTTGCGGAGGGCGCTACTTTCGTCTTCTGCGGGCACAGCTGTTTTTAGGAGTATCAAAAACGGCATGGAGAAGTAACAGGTGGAGATGCATCGGCGTTGGTGAGTGTATTTTTTTGTTTCCTCTTCCCCTTTCCCTCTTCCTCTTTCCTCTCCCTTTTCCTCTTTCCTCTCCCTTTTCTTCTTCCCTTCCCCGTGGATTAGGGCTCTTGGCGACACCACGTTAAAAAAAACGCGCCGTAAGCTCTACCTCCAGGAGCAGCACCGTATCCTCTACCTGATCGGGCTTTCCTAAGGTGGTGTGGAAACGAGCTTGTCAAAATATGTTCCTCTATTCCTCCTCTGAGTAAGTAAAATCAAAACCTGAGAATCTTTTCATCAAGTGCTTTTTTATCTTTTTTATAGGGAGAGCGTAAATTCAAAACCTGGCAAGTGCCCCCAGGTGTTGCTACGATTGAGCACCAGTTTCTATAAGGTCAAAGTTCATAGAACATTTCTTCACTAAAATTTAATGAAGGGAAGTATTCAGGTCCTTTTACGCTACGGAGCAAGATGCAAAATTTTAGCAATACCGGATGACACTTTCCAGATTTTGAATTTCCACTATTCACGTATCAATGGCTAAAGGCGAAAAAGTAAAACCTCAATTGTAACGCTTAAGGTGATTCGACGGTTGTCATTTTTTGTGTCGGAGCAACATGCGATACATCGCATCAATTCGTTCCATAATTTCAGCTACTTGTCATTCGTTTCAAATTTTGAAATCGCACTTCTATTGTCATGAGACTAAAGAATTCATGTATCTAATTTCACAAAGGAATTCAATGTATTAAAGGCGTGGGTTTTTTAGAGGAAAAATATCGCATTCGACTGCACTTTCGATCTTAGTATCGAATGCTATATTTCTCTTAGTCTCCTTAGAATTCTTTAGTCTCATAATGACAACAGCAGTGCGATCTCAAAATTCAAAAAAAAATGATAAGTACCTTAAATTATGAAACGAATTGATGCGATATATCTTTCGTCGCTCTGGCAAAAAATAGCAACCGTCAAATCACCTTAAGAAACGTCCGACTCGATCTTAATCAAAGAAAACTTATTGAAATGTTTCATTGCAATGGACTAATAGACAAGGCACGAATGTCAGCATTTTGATACACGTTTCACAACCAAAATTTCACGTAGAATATGATGCGCACAACGAAAATTACCGAAATCAACTCCTTACGAAGATATTTAATGATTCTTGATGCGTAAATTCAAACCACCCGCTCATGAAAACTCAATGCTCTACGTGACTCACATCGCGCGCTAAACGTTATCATGACAGCCTCTGAGAAAAAAAAATCTGGCAACCTCAATCTTGACGCTTTGGCTCAGCTATAGCAAGTTGTTTATAGTTTGAACAACACTGGTTATAGGGAAATGAACATTGCTCGATTGAGAAGCTTGCTGAAGAAACCGTTGTAGTGCGCGATTTGACTCACGTAGAGCTTTGAGTTTCTTGTGAGCGGGCAGTTCAAATTCCTCGTAACCAATGTGATATAAAAATGTTAATATCTTTGTTAGGAGTTGATTTCGGTAAGTTTCGTTGCGCGAAACGTGTTTTACGTGAAATTCTGGTCAAGAAACATGTATCAGAATGCTTAAATTCGTACCTTGTCTAGTGGTCCATTGGCTGTGATTTATTTAGAGAAGCGATGAAAATATACAGAGAATTTCAATAGGATCTAATGGTTGGTTATCCTTGAAAACATTAAAAAACATTGAAGACTTTTATCATCGTAATCTGAAAAACGCATTTCCGATTTTTATCAATGCGTAACCGTCAGTAGAAAGCGAAACATTAGTCGACGAAAACAAAATGTTTAGTGGAGCAATTTCTGTAGAGTTCCGTTGAATAATCAAAAATGGAGAATCCTAGAGTACCTATATTGAGAGAGTATGGCCACTGGAGTTACCACCTCTGATTGGCTCAGCCATCTTAGGCTGAATGGAGCCCTTAGGACCCAAAAATGGCGGACGCCATAAATTAATGTATTGCAAAATGACTCAAAATGTAGTTTTCTTTGCTTATCGTAACGAGAAATTTACCCAAATGCACTATTGCGACTTCTTTACATATTTTTAAGGCTAATCGTGTGCAATTTTTGAGAAAAATTATCTTGGATGCAGTAAGGTTGGCAGCAAGTGCGGTTGGTGAAAACCGTCGAAAGTTGGCAATGACCCCCCTCCCTTCCACAAAAACCAAAACAACGCACCGCCATTTTTGGGTCCTAAGCCTCTCCATCGGGCCCAGTGGCCATACTCTCTCAATATAGGTACTCTAGAGAATCCCACATATAATTTGGTTGAAAAATGAGAATCCCGCATATAATTTGAAGACATCTAAGAGCACTTTTTCCGGATCAGGCTGTCGCCACGGCATCTCATCGGTCAGAGCGACGGTCGATTTCCTCGTCAACGGCCATACCACGTTGAAAGCACCGGTTCTCGTCCGATCACCGAAGTTAAGCAGCGTCGGGCGTAGTTAGTACTTAGATGGGAGACCGCTTGGGAACACTGCGTGCTGTTGACATTTTTATTTCGTTTCGGAATATGCATCAATAATGAAAGTTCAAGGACTAGACTGAAGGTCGGAAATTCATAACGATTCCCATTAATCCATTCACACGGGCGAGATTTTCAATTTTCCCTCCTTAGTTTGGATTTGTTACGTATCACTGGGCTTTATCCCCTCTCCCCCTTGTAACGCATCGGAACGCTAAGCTCAAACCCCCCTCCCCCTCAAGTGCGTTACGTAATACTTGAACGGCCACCATTAGAAATTTTCACGGAATACTCTTTGCAACATAAATGAAAATGAGGAAAAATTCAACGAAAAATGGACGCATTTCTATCAAACGGAAGTAAGCGCCAATTTGAGTTCCTTTTGAGGAATCTAGAATCCCGGATAGCGCGTTCTGTCAAACGGACCTAAGCGTCATGGAAAAGCATTGCGAGCATAGGACGGAGTAAGCCGGACGCCCGATTCCGCCGCCAATCCAAGCCCCCCTCTACCTTCCTCACCCTATGGCGCTTAGGTCCGTTTGATAGAAATACGTCCAAATGGAACTAACTATTGGACGTATTTCTATCAAACACACCTATGTGGAGGCGAGAAATATGGGGTGTGCTCTAGAAAGCTGCCTAAGAAGCAATGTAAAAGAGGGCGTGGTTCCTTTTGAAGAATTGGAAAAGCGGGATTTTACATTCTATCAAACAGACCTATGTGACAACTGAATGCGGAACTCATGAGCCGCGGGCATGGCAAGAGAGCGTTGTGGACAGGGCTCATGAGTTTATGCGGAGGCGGGCGGACGGGAGCGACCGCGGAGAGGAGCCTCGTTGCCGCTGACGTCACCGGCGCTTTATTATTCTCATTCACTCTTACCGCCAGAGAACTAACGAGCACACCCATATTTCTCACTTGCACATAGGTCTGTTTCGTAGAAATACGTTCTATTTTGGATTATTCATGAAAAGTGTCTAACCTTCTGCCGAACCTGGTGCCACTGTTCACCGGTGAGCTGGTAGAGGTTGTGAGAAAGCGGGTCAACTTTAGGGCAGGGCGCGACCCCTTGGTGGTCGTGGAAGCACGAGAAGTTGTTGATGAGGCAACTTCGGATGAGCTCGGGGTCACGGAGGATGAGCGTTGGCCTCGTCAGTTGGTAGCTCCCCCCGAATTTGTGCCCGGCCAGCGACACGTAGAACTCCTCGAAAATCGTCCGCACTTGAAGTCGCCCCAACATCAACCGCACAAACTGAATACACACACCAAAAAGAAAAGAAAAATAATTTATGTAAAAATCACCCGGTTCTCTTTAAAGAACCGGACGGAACTGGTTCTGCCAAACAGAACCAGAGACAGGTGGGAAACAAGGGGTGTGCTCGTTAGTCGAGGGCCGTAAGAATGAATGGGAATTATAAAGCGCCGGTGACGTCAGCGGCAACGAAGCCGTCTCCGTTGTCGCTTATGGTCGGCATTAACTCATGAGCCCTGTCCGCTACGCTCTTTTCCCACGCCCACGGCTTATGATTGCCGCACAGTTCCGTTTGACAGAATGTAGAATTCCACTTCTCCATTTCTCCAAAGGGAATCATGCCCACTTCAACAATGATTCTTAGGCAGCTTTCTAGAGCACACCCCATCTTTTTCAATCGTCAATAGTTCCGTTTGGCAGAAATACGACCAGTTGAAAAACAATGACTGTCAGAGCCAAACACAGTACTGACAGCGCGGAACGCGTACTGGTGCCTACAAGACTGCATAGATACTTCACGCAATGCGCACACGCACCGTGATGTACGCGCAACGCGTGAAGTATCCTCCGTGGTGTACGCGCAATGCATGAAGTATCCTTGCAGTCTTGTAGGCGCTCAGATGGTCTTGCGCTGGCCGCACAGAAACACGTCCAACTGATTCATGACGTGACTGCAATGATATTGTGTAGTATGGCAACTTTGTGATGATTCGTTCAGAATTTACATAGGAAAAAAAGGGAAAACGGATATCATACCGCGACATGATGGGTGAGAGAGACATAGCGTCATGACCTCTCTCTCAAACACATTAAGACAATGAGCAACATTAATGTTACTTTTCGATGGACATTTTTAAGAAATCTCACTGTTAACAATTTCGGAGTGAAACCCAACGGGTCAGTTGCGCTGATCACAGAATCGTGTTTTGGTGCTTGATTCTTGTAGATCAGCTACTATTAACAAGATATGTCAAAACAGCAGCTTTCTACGTCCAATAATAACCGAGCTATCGCCCCTTCAAAAGTCGGGTTTTTGACGTCATCCACCCCAGCAGTGACTCCCTTGGTTTCTTCCACCTTGCTCTCATCAGAGTTTCACGTTGGATAACAGTACAAATGCGCGTCGCGCAAACTAATGAAAGCAAGGTGGAAGAAACGAAGGGTGTCATTACCGCGGTGGATGACATCTCAAACCCGACTTTTCAAAGAGCGATATCTGGGCTGATATTGAACCTAGAAAGTTGCTGTTAGGACAAATCTTCTTATTTTTTGGCTAATCCACAAGGACCAAACATCAAAACGCGATTCTGCGACCAGGGCAACTGACCCATTGATCCAGTGTCTCCTTTGCTTCAAGAAAATTAGTATACAGTAGGCGAGGAGTGAACTATGTTTGTAACTACAGAGGAAAATCGACTATTTTTGCGGAGCGAAATTCTCTATCATATGAAGGGATTTCACTCCTTATTCATGGTATCACTCGAGTTTTCTGGGAAGAAAATTGGCTCAGGAGACAACTGCAATCCGGATCGCACTCGGAAAATAATTCTAACAGTGCTACTAAAATCTGATGTCATACAACTGAGCATTGCTGCTGTTACCTACATGTTTTGGATGAGTTTTTTTTACATAAAGTTGTATTACGATGATTAATATCGTCGCGCTTATCTGCCATAAGGACGTATCTCGATTGCCACGTGAGCCCTGATTCACATATAAATCCATGCTTTCTAGAGCTCATGCGGAAATCCAGATACGACCTAACGCCAGACTAGCGACGATATCCGGCATCATTAATCAAAGACACCGACTGTGTTGCAGCATAAATTAGTGGCAGATCTCGTCCTTCAATTGGACGTTTTTGTGCTAAATGGAACTATGTGAAAGTAGGAAGATGGGGTGTGCTCGTTAGTGCACTGGAAAAAAAACACATTGGATCTAAAGTCCAGACTCTTGAAAACATTGAAAAGAAAAAATACTCTTGATTCAATCAGATTTTTGCTTAAACCAAAAGGAAATCCGCTCAAATTAAGAGGCTTGGTTCTAGATTTAAGCAAAAATCCGATTGAATCAAGAGTATTTTTTTCTTGTCGATGTTTTTAAGAGTCTGGACTCTAGATCCAATGTGTTTTTTTCCAGTGTACCTGGGCCATAAGAATAAATGGAAATTTAAAAGCGCCATTGACGTCAGTGGTGAGGACCGGGCTCTACGTGCGCACAACGAGAGCGACAACGACTAGGTCGTCAGTGTCTTAAACTCATAAGCCCTGCCCGCAACGCTCTTGTTACATATCCACGGCTCACGAGTTAGCGCTTGGCTCCTTTTGATTTGATTGAAAATCCCGCTTTGCCATTTTCTCAAAAGGATTTTTATCCTCTAACCACATTTTTTCTTATCCAGCTCAACACGAGCACATTTAATTTTTCCACTTGCACAATGTTCCTTTTAGCATAAATACGTCCAATTCACCTTAAAAAACTTGAAGATTCCTCAGATGAGTAGCTTTTCCGAAATTGAATGAGATTAGCACATTCGTTCTTGACCGAGAACACATTCATAAGCAAAACTAACTCACTCTTGACGCTTTCTCACAAAACCTTTTGGATTTAACCAAGCTCACCTGGGACAGTAGCTTTGATGCAGGTATAAACGGAACTCCGCGGCGAAGCCAGTAGGTGTGTTTTTGATGCAAGTAGTAAATGATGGGCACTGCACCTCCAACTAGGAAGAGTAGAATCCAAAGGTAAGGGCTCGTCAGGATATGCATGCTGCTCCATGGCAACATTATGTCCTTGAAGTAATCCATATCCTAAGGAAAAACGCCGCAAGAACATTCAAGAGTTGCCAAATTGCCTCTCAGAAGACAGTTATTTTTGAAGAACTTTAAGAACATTTTTCCTTGAAATTTTCAGGAACTTTATGTGAAATTGCCAACAAAATTATCTAGAAATCGGAGGAAAAATATTTACAAATCCCGAAAATTCATGATTTTACCGAAGGAGATGTGACAACGCCTGAAGGTCCATACGGCGTTTTTACTTAGCGCAGCGGTGTTATGAATGTATTCTTATAGGTCTCAGGGCTCATGTCATAATATATGCACATGGTTCCGTTTGGCAGAAATACGCTCAACTTTAAATCAACACCTTTGGGAGAAATAACAGGAACTTTCCCATTAGCTGGAAAAGGTTCCAGCAATCAGCATGATGAAAAAAAGTATAAAATTATACTGAAACCATTTCCTGTGTTGGTGGCAGGCCGAATGTTTGGGCCCATAGACGCAGTCTGTGGTGATGGCCTCGCGAGAGTGCCTCTACCTCAAAAAGAGGGGGGGGGGGGTTTAGGGGGCTTTCCTCAATAAAATGTAAAAATGTAATCCCTATGCAACGCAATTTCAGGCATTTATCAACAAATAATGTAAGAGAAAAGAAGGGAGAGGCTTCTTGATATATTTAGCCGTGAGCCCACGAAATAATTTGTTCGAAACATAATCAAAACATTATGTCGAGAGAAGAGGATAAAAAAACGTGCGGGCTTCTAATGCTCCTAATACGAGAAAAAAAGAACTTTACAGTTCGATCACGATATTTTTCCTGGGTAATTCTTAAGTAGCACTTGTAGAGAAGAAATTCTGAATATACTAAGCACCCTCACTTGTCACAAAACTTATGGTATTGTTTAACGAGAAACAAGTGACCTCCTAATAAATTATGTTATTGGTTGCAATTAAGACCAAACTTTAGTGCAAATTTTTCAATATAAAGCTTATGAAACGAAGGAATCGGGGTCCTTTTATGATGAGGATTATCATGCAAAATCTTAAAAACGATCATTGTAATTGTAGGGGGTCAAGTAGCGTTGAACTTAAATAAACCAATTTTTCAGCGAAAGTGACTTACCCTTGTGCACTCGACCTCGTAAGTGGGTGCTGCGAGTTCCTAAATCGATCTGTGCGCTAATGACCCTATACGTTTGAGTTCATTGGGTTAATTAAATTTGTGTGTACCTAACAGATGACGTATTAAGTCATATGTTTAATTAGTGCTGGTTGTTCTGAGAATTGCCGTATAAAAATGGAGGCGCCTTATTAAATCCACCCCTTAATTGCTGAGAAAAAAATGAGACATAATATTTGAGCTTCTCAGCCCTTGCTCATTAAAATGTATGAATACTATGTCCAAATAATAATATCAACATGGCATATTTATGGGAGTAATTTACGTGCGCGTACATTTTTCTGAATTCTAAATATTCAAATGCATGTGCCAACTCAAATACATTGAACACATTAAAAAATGACTAGGTTATGAAGGGGGACGGGGAACTTAGACCACATGAGCTTATTTTTTGGGAATACATTTGGGCCTCTGTTCAAATTTTACTCCAATAATTTCATGAAAGAGATCTTTAAGTTTGTAGTAGAGCCATTCAACTCTTGACTGCGACACTTCAGAGTGATAAAAAATTCTAATACCACTAGACGGGCAGATATTTGAAATGATGCGACAAGAAAGATGGTTGCACGAGCCAAAAGCTATGCATATCTTTAAATATTAACTACTGTATTGTAAGATATGCAAGATGTTGCATATTACATCACTTAAGTCTATCACTCCCATAGTTGACCCTTGAAACTTGTCGAGTAGACCTCCGCAAATTCACTCGTAAACGCGATCAGCAGTATCGCTCGACTTGTTATCTAGTGATGGGAGATTAACGTGGAGCATTGATTGAGAGGAGAGGAAGTAAACCTACAAATTAATTTAGTATTTATCGGTTCAGGCAGCTGGCGTGTTCCTGTGATAATTTAAGTGAGCTTCTAAATTTCAGTTTTACCTTAATAATGTCACCGCGAAGAATAATTTACACAGAGGCGGCTCCAAAGCCCATTGGGCCCTACAGGTATGTGATATTTAAATAAAGCGTGTAGTTTTTTACTGTAATCTCTTTTCATCTATTCTAATTGAATTCATTCATCAAGAAGGGGAATACATTTCTCCGGAAACAACAGGACTACATATTTATTTATTTTCAAATAATATTGGATACTTAGATGGTTGCGTTTACACCCACGACTCCAATGTAACGCGGAGCCCATAATATAGAGATGCAAAGTTCATGTGATAAAAATGAATTTGTATTACCTTCTTGCACTATTGTTACCTACAAAATTTGGCCGACGAATATATGTCGATTTTAAGCTCTTGTAGTCTCACGTATCAAGCGAATGGTCAACTTGCAATGTAAAGAAAAATTGTAACTCATTTAAAAATAATTGCAAAGAGTCTCACTAAGAAAATCTCCTTCAATTAGTATGTAGGCAACAAGCAAAACACTCCAATACATCATTAGCGCAATAATTATTATACAAGTTGATTGCAATTCATTACAACCTACGCTACTTACCCTACCCTCCATGAGTAAGTAGCAAGAAGTAAGTATTTTCGATGGTTAAATTTTACAGGTTAATAAGAGATACACTGGAAAAAAAACACATTGGATCTAGAGTCCGGATTCTTAAAAACATCGACATGAAAAAATACTCTTGATTCAATCAGATTTAAGCTTAAATCAAGAACCAAGCCTCTTAATTTGAGCGGATTTCCTTTTGATTTAAGCTTAAATCTGATTGAATCAAGAGTCCTTTTTTTTGTCAATGTTTTCAAGAGTCTGGACTCTAGATCCTATGTGTTTTTTTCCAGTGTAATTGTGATAAATTAATTTTGATAATTTTGGCTTTGGAGACAAACTGAAATTGTTTAGACCTACCTTTTTTGGAACACCGATTTTGGAGGAAAAATAAAGATTTTCAGTTTTTGACGTGAAACTTTTTTAATGTTTTTAAGAATGAAAGGTCGAAATTTCAACCCATTTTTTGCATTATTAATCAATCTGCTCGGGAGCAGGGATATTTGTGCGTATAAAGTGATTTTGTCGCTTCTGCGCAATCTCGATGAAGAACACAAGTTAATTCTTCCCCTTATCACGTGTCTCTCGTTCTGTCGAGTTCCCCTTCAATAATCGCGATGGCAATATGAGCGGCTTGGAAGCACGAATAGTTGCGCGCAGTAGTTTTGCCGCTCATGCACATACCCAGCAAGAAACACACAAAATATAATGCCGTTCTCACTCCAACTTCACCGCTATGTGTTACACAGTGGCGCCTCCTTGTCACTTTTTATTATGTCAGTTTATTGTTGTTTATCATTCATAATTTACTTTTTGATTTGATCTGAACCGCTTCTAAAGCTGACAATAGCAGCGCAGGCGTGTTTTTCCTGAAAATTGCGATTATTAGCTCATTAATTTTCAAATGCTTTCATTGCTTAGATTTTTGAAATTATTGAGTGTTTTTTTTATGTCAAATGATGCAGGTCAATTAGCCCTTTTAAGCTGTGGTATATATATCTCATTTTTTAATTCCCGTTTTATGGTACTTTTGCTTAACTCTATCACGTTTTGATTAGTTCAGAATCACGTACTACGTCTTGTATTGAAAGGAACATCGCTTCAAGAAGGATGATGAATGTAGTCATATAATGATATATTTTTCAGAAACGATATCACAGATGTTGGATCGGATTTTGCACGAAACAGAAGAGGAAAAGGAATGTCTAAAAACTCAAATCGAATTTTTATTACATAAAAATACATTTCAAATGTAAAATTAAAAGTAAAGAAACTAAAATAAAAACGATCCAGTGTCAAAAATGACAGGGGGAACTTGTGTATAGTAAAAATTTAAAGACTCAGGAGTAATTAAATATTTGGCAGATAACTCTCTATAATAATAAAAAATATAACATATATACGAAAGAAAATAAACACAGCAACAACTGGATTACATTTTGCAATAAGGAACCTTTATCCCTGGCTCTTCCATAAAAGCACCTTTTTGGATAGGGAAACCAATGACACATACGCTGTTTCTGAAATGAACCAGAAATAGTGGTCCTTTATTGCAAAATTTGGTCCAACTATAACTTCGAGTAGGCCATCTCTTTTTCAACGGCACCGATTTCCATTTTTATAGCCCCTACATAATAAAATACAAATGATTGAATAATTAAAATAGTAAAAATTTGGAGAACGAGGTTTTGTCAGAGGAGCTACGGCTATTATACGCCCCCCAAAAGATGCGGCTCCGGGATGACGTCACCTTCATCGTCGAGTAACTCACCATCCTGTTGCGGGATATAATCCTCCGGTAGAGAACCATAAGCCAAAGGATCAGCGTCGTTGATTCTTGGATCGATGACGTATTCAGGAGGCTGAGTTTCGTAGTTTGTTAGAGAAGAGTCAGCAATAGCATTTTCGTCTTCTTCACAAGGCATTCCGAAGGCAGCCGCAACGAGGAGTGTGAACACAGCTAAACTGATAATCTGCATGTTGATGTCTTGCTTTGATCGAGGTCCTGGAATTAGTATGCGCGTTAGATTGTGTTATTGGATTACATTTTGCAGTAAGGAACCAAAATCTCTGGCTCTTCCATGAAAACACATATCTGCATAGGGGAACCAATGGCATCATGTATGTTGTTTCTACAATGGGCCACAAATAGTGGTTCCTTATTGCAAAATGTAATCCAGTTTCAAGGTTGGGGCGTCATGCTTTCCAGCCAAATCTTTGGAAACGAAGATTTTTGGAGGAGGTTAAATTTGCCCTAGGGGGCGGGAGGGGGGGCCTTCGACGAAACTTCAACGAATCTCAAAAAATGTCTCAAAGTCCATTAAAAATCACAAAATTCGACCCCGAACTAGTTAATCATTGAAATATGTAGACGGAGAAGGGGAGACATTTTCTGGAGATTGTTTTTAAATTTTTGGGGGTAAGAAATTTGTTCAGTTATTTGACAAAAATTCCTTGGAGTCTCCATAGAATGAAACATATATCGTTTTAAGAATATATACTTAAAGTTTTGGGTAGAGCTTCACGTAGTGAGTGGAGAAAATTTTTCGCACGCTGAGTGTTCATTTCGTTGAAGCGCTAAAAAAAGGACATATGAACAAGAGACAAGCAAAATGAAAATAGAGGCAGAGAGGGAAACGTTGCGATCTAATTCAAAGCAACATCCCAGGTCAGTTCTTTGAGGATCAAATGTTAGGAGCAAATTACTCACCAAAAATATGAGCGATGAACTTCAATTTCGTACTGTTGAACTTTACAGTAGGATCGCGTCTTTTATTGGGTATTTGATGATCATTATTATTCATGATACAGATATTAAAAGCATGATCATAGTTTAATGCAATTAAATCACTATTCTAACCCGCCCAATCAATACGAGTAATCAATTTAAGTAAATTCTATTGTTCTTACAGTTCTTTCATGATCGTTTACATTTAACACGTTACATCGTTTACATGTAACGTAAGATAAATCTCCCTCCCCCTTGCCCTCCCAAGAAAATATTAAGGAAAAGCAAAATGGAAAAAGTTGAATAATGGTAGAACTCTTCAAGATTCAAAATGAAAAATGGAATAAAAAAGCATTGTCATTTTGTAATAATACGTATCTTAAATACTCAAATAGTAAAGATAATTTCTGGAATGTATCTATCTTTGTGCGCTCGGATTTTCGCGAGTTATTTCGTGTATGGTTTCCTTATTACATCATTTGGCTGATAACGTAGACCGCAGTTTTTCTTTTCTTTATTTACATAATGTAGAGCAATACATTGTTTTAAGCATACATTTTCCGCAGAAATTATCACCGCGGTTTGTTCGCAGAGGCTTTAATAATACTCAATATATTTTGCCAAATCAGAGCTGGAACTCGTAACCACTTCATATGCATAGGCATTTTTTTTAAAATTACAATTAATTTTTTAGTTCGAGTATTTATTACTGTTCATTTTCAAACTGAAGTGATTTGATACGAAAACTTGGCTTTCAGACCGATGAATTCCGAGGTCACATACCTCAATTTTCTGCGTTTATAATTCTCTGTGTAAAAATTATTATTTTTCTTTTTATAAAGAGGATGGATCAACAGTCAACACCGTTGCTCAACATTTTCGGTGGTTTTTCTTGAAAATTTCTTCACCTAATTTCAACCCATAAGATTTTTGTTCATCCGAAAACTAAGAAACGCGATTATGCGATATTATAATCTCTTGCTGAATAATTCGATTTACCAATAAACATGGTTCTGTAACAGACGCTCAACAGACGTCTAAAGGTAATCAAAATTTCTTAAGAGAAGTTTTTTTTTGTTTATCTTTTCTTCCCTTGCCTTAAAAAGCTAAGCCTTTGTATGTAAGTATGTACTTAGAGATCTGTGAGTGGTTGTTACAGAGCTTTGTTTTCTGTTATTTGTAACTCATATGCTTGTTTTTTTTTTTTTTTTAAATTTTCAGCCAGGCTGTTTTGATTGATAAGACTCTTTACATCTCTGGAATCACGGGAAACTGCCCTGCCTCCGGGAAATTAGTATCAGGGGGTGTAGTTGAGCAAGCGAGACAACTTTTCAAAAACATGGCTGCCATCTTAAAAGAGGCTGGCGGAGACTTTAGCAATGGTAAATTGAAGACTCTTATGTAACTCATATGCTTACAAAGCCATCTTACATTGAGGAAAATATTCTTGTTAAATATGGCACTATAAGGCTTCTCGTTATATCGACCTGAAACTCTCCCAAAGTGTTAGCACGTTTGGGCATATACTGTTTGAAACAAGAGCAGGATTTGCACTCAGCAGACATTCCTATTGGTACAACGGAACATTCCCTCGCTTCCCTTTAGTTGCACGATTGGCGGACAAATGTGCCGCTAAATTTTCAATATTTTCACAATTTTAAAAGATGTATTTTTACGCCTGAGAGAGGATACGGAGAAGAATTCACTGGCCAGCTCACTACCAGATGCAATTTTAAGCCTTACTGCTCTGTCTTTCTTTTTCTTGTCATGTACCGTAAAAAAAGGTGAAAAAGAGAGAAAAATCAAAAAAATTGACGTATGCCTTCAAATTCACTTACCATCATTCTTATAACATGACTTTTTCTTTTTGATTGACAAAATAAATAAATAAGTAAATTAGATAGGACAAAAATAATCCACATAAATGGTTACGATATTTTATTTCCACCTTAATTATTGAAGTTGAGTTACACTCAAACAAAAAGACATCCACCCAAAACCCAAAAAGATCCAAAAGTTTGCAAAAACTTCATTACATAATATTTTTATAATTCTTACAAGTCCATAAAATCAATAATATTTCAATTTTTGTTTTCAGTTTTAAAAACAACAGTTTTCCTTAAAGATCTAAATGATTTTGCCACCGTCAACCAAATCTATGCAGAACGTAAGTAAACTTATACGTATGTATTAAGAAATCACCTCCTGTTCAGTTAGCGCTTGCAGCCAAACATTTTTAAATCTATTATATTGAAAAAATTTGAAAAGGACGGGGAATGCTTTTTTCTCAATTGCATGAATGTAACGGAAACTATTTCGTTGATCACGATTGTCCAAAGAAAATGAGGCCGGTCAAAATCAGTGGCATAGCTAAAATCATGCATTTTTAAAGGATGGTAACGTATAATCACTACTATGTTTTGAAAAGTTGCAGTGTGTCCGGGATGAAAATATTCTTGCACATGGCGATAAATTATTTTAACGCGAGGAAAAATTCTTGCCATTTAGAAAAGGAGGGTGATCTCTTCAATCTCTTGTACTTACCTCTGAGGTCACTTGTAGACATTTTTTTAAACTCTCCACTTGAGACGTATGCTTAATTTGGATTTGCTGAAGTGTGTAAAGCCAAGACAAGGCTAATACCATTTTAACTCATTTTATTTAAGTTTTTTCCACGTAGCATCTATACTTTATGAATGATTTCTGTATTCTCACACACTATTACACAACTTAATTTAATTTTTATTTGCAGACTTCAAAGAACCGCATCCAGCTCGATCATGTTTCCAAGTAGTTAAAAACCCTCTCGTAAGTTTCATGTGTAACTCGTCTCTTTTACATCCCGAAAAAAGTCAAATAATTAATTTCGAAATCATTAAATTTCAAATTTTTCAATTTGCGAAGAATTTGAAAGTCTGAAGTATCCATATTGATGACTACAGCGGAAAAATACGTATCTCAATTGCTACGCTTCAAAATGTCCGATCGTTCCGATTTTATAATTGATTGTTTTTTTTTTACATTTTTTATTTTAGAAAAAACCACCCGAAATATTTCTTTGAAACTAGTGGATGTATTTAATTGAGTGAAACATATTTGCAAAATAAATTTTAGGGAAAACCTTTTCTTCTTGTTTTTATTTCTATACCTAACAAAAACATGAAATATGAGGGAAGATATACAATGTCTCAGTCGGATGCGTATTTGTCAATTGTAGCCATCAATATTGAGGGTAATTTAAGATATGTTTAAGAAAGTTTGTCCTCTTCCTTTACTGCATATGGATTCGGCGACTCGGGTGATGAATGCACCAGCTATAAAAATCTACTTCACCACAACAAGGAAAAAAGTCTCATCCAAGGTTCTGCATGACTTCGAGATATATATTTAATACGCCAAGAAAGCGCTGAATTTTTCGAGTGAAATTTTAGTTACGATGACGAAATTTTTCTTACTATGATGACATTTTTCTGGTCGTTACTTTTGTAAAAAATTCATCGACTTGGCGCAAAAAGTCCTTTTAATGGCGCAATGAGATCTTATTGATTGAATCATATTATAATTTCAAAGCCTTGTTTTATATGGAGCTTGCATAGTTTTCTGTCTCATAAAAATAACCGTTTTACATTCACATTTATTTCGGGATCACAAATATTTTCGGTAGCCACTCAAAAATCGAGTTTTTTAACCTTAAATTTCGCTTGTTTCTAGGACGCTTTGGTAGAAATTGAAGCAATTGCACGCATCGAATGAGTATGCGAATAACGTACTCGAAATCTGCTCTGCGCCGCCTAAATGAAAAACTCATTCACCGTACAGCAATCTCTGGAGGAAGGAAGTTGGAGCGAAATCAATCGCGAAACTAAAAAATGAATGATGGTAATCAAAGTTCATTTTAATTGCCCTATATGACCGATCTCCTTTTTGATGTAAGTTGAGTGAACGTCAGTGACAGCAACATCTCGCAGCTGTGTGGGAAGGCAACGGTCTACTATCTTTGATGTGAACTTTTCCTACAAAAATGTTAAAAAGTTTTCATAGATCTCCTCATTTATTTTCCAAAATTTTAAAACATAAGTTGAGACTTACAACTGAGTTATCCACCGTTGAAAATAAATACAGATGTTCAAAATCGAATACTTTGGTAATTTGATACATGCATTCAGTCTCTTCGTTATTTTCCTACAGAAACTGTCCAAATTGGCAAACCATTAGAAAAAAAAGAAAAAAATCAACG
Source organism: Bemisia tabaci (assembly GCF_918797505.1). Lineage (NCBI taxonomy): Eukaryota > Metazoa > Arthropoda > Insecta > Hemiptera > Aleyrodidae > Bemisia > Bemisia tabaci. Next base: position 402,679 of record NW_027311736.1, on the reverse strand, counting down.
TCAAGTTGCCATATTTTCACGATTATTCGATCTTCACATTTTGGATTTTTTAAACAATGATTTTACAACAGATTTGTGGCTTAGTTTCTATGTGAGTTATTAAGGTACCAACTATTTGAAAATGTAGCGAAAATCCAGATCGACTAATCTATAGGATTCTAATCATTAGTAAGATGATTTACAACTTTTTACATATTAAACGCATGCATAGACTTTAAAATTTTCAACAATTTTTTTGGTCATTCGGTCAAAGAAACTGAACCATAGATTCTCCACCAAAAAAATTGAAGTAATATTCCTTTATTTAGGAGGGTCTTTTATTCCTAGTAAAACCACGTATGGAATTTATGAACCATTTATGGAGGATCTCAACCATGACAGATTCCTGTGGCGGGTAGGCGACGCAGAGCGCCCTAGAGCGCCGTAATAGCGACTTACACATACATAACCACTTGCGGAATATACCTACTCGTGATGAGAATTCATTTTCTTTTCCGGATGCGCAACCATAAGTTCCCTTTTGGTGTAAGCAGGAAGCGCGCACCGTCAAATTCCAATTTCTTTGGGGTTTTTGGAGACGAATGAATCGTATAATTAGAGATCATGGTTATTAACACAGTTTTGAAGACCATTAAGACCATTCTGGATGCTGAAATCAACAGGAGAATTGCTCTTTAAAAGATTGCTCACAAATATTTAGCTAACGATGTTATACAGGTCGAGTAGGTACACTTTTCCACCTTTGGCAACGTCGGAAAATGAGTTGCAACGCCCCCTGAAGTTGAATATGACCCAAAATTATGCCCGCTAAATATTTTTGCCTGACTTCCTGTCATACTTTATTTTTCCAATGAAAAACTATTCAGCGTCACTTCTAAAAAATGCCCGTGATTTTTATCCTCTGCACGAAGCAAATTCTGTGAAAAATTTGAGGATTTGTTCTTCTTAAAAAATAAAAAAGGAGCGGAGATTTTTTAAAGCCGCAAACGAGATACGTGGTTTGAGAGTTTCACTGCGCACAGCGGATCGAGTCAACTATAGAGGTCAAACATGAATTTGTTTAATAAAACTGCAAATTCTGATGTCTACTTCCTCACATTTTAAATTTTGAGGTGCGATTCTAGAAGAAATTTTTTTGAAAAAACCAATGGAACCACTTTTAAAATCTCAAAGTTTTGTATAAACGGAGTTACAAGCTTTAGAAGTTTCCAAATGTTGTTCGACCTCTCCCATTGACTCGATCCACAGTGCGCCGATATCCTGTATTCTTGTTGCAGTTCTATATTTTTACTAGCCGTTCTGGGCGCGCTTCGCGCGCCCGTCACGCCTAGCCGGGGGCTACGCCCCTGGACCCCCGGTCACTCGCTGCGCGAGTGACATTCGGCTCGCTTCGCGAGCCGATTTTGTAGTAGTTGCAAATTTTTTATCACTATATTTTGAAGATTTCATAGAAAACATTATGAAATTCTCACTCCACAATTAACTTGTAGAATAATAATGGCAGGGCAAGAAATAGACTATATCTTATGGACGGTTCCCACTTAGTAAAAACGGCCAACACCACGAGAAGGTGAGGAACCATTGTTAGTCACTTTTTTTTTTTTTTTTTTTTTTTTTTTTTTTTTTTTTTTTTTTTACTTTTCTGAAAAAATTTACTGAAATTTTAGTTGCGTCCCCTAAAAGGAAACACGGAGAAAAAAATTTTGTGCATGGAACCCGAAGCTGAGATCATATGGATCTCTGAAGTTTTCGGATCACGCATCCGAAAAGTTAAGGTCCATCTGCCGAAGTTCGGGTCAGACAATTGAAGTAGTTCGGTATATACCGAAGGTTTCAGGTCACACATCTGAAGTACTCGGTGCATACCGAAGTGTTTCAGATTTCTGACCCGAATTTCGGCAGCTGGACCTCAAGTTTTAAGAGATTCATATGATCTCAACGTCGGGTCCCATGCACGAAGTTTTTTCTCCGTGTGAGTATTAATATAAATTTCAACACAGTCAAACACAGTAGAGAACCAAGGAAATCACAGTAGAACAGAGAAAAAATACCGTCGAATAAATAAAGAAAACTATTATCGAAGAAATTCTAATTATTTGGAAGTAATTCGCTGGCGTAATCAATGCGTAGCTGCGTATAGGAGCATGAGCGAGATTTATCATCAACTGACCGCTGGCCGGAGTGGCCGGTAGGTACCTGGGCGGTCGAGCGACAATACGTAAAAGCGGTGGCATGGTTTCATTGACAGAGGAGTGGGGAACGGTTAGACGTAGGGGAAAGGTTCAGGCTGAACCGTTCAGCACAGCAGCGCAGCGTCAGTCACCGGGTGGGGAAGAGAGTCCGGGAGGGGACACTTCCCCTCGAGTGAAATAGAAAAAGGCAGAATCCTTCGAAGTTTATATTAATGATGATTGGCGCGTATACGTAGTATACCGCCTTTGCGATCGTTTCGAACCCTGCTCGATACAATAACCGAGTCCCTTAGTTCCTTACCGAAAAGTGACTACCGCGAACTTCTCAGATTTTCCAAAGCGTGTAAAAAGTTTATTTATCCATCAATAATTATGATTTAAAGTTGTTTCTCATTCTGGGGGTCTCTAGTTTATGTGCAGTGAATACCAAGAGTCTACGTTACTTGGTTTTTTTTAAAAAAGCCTAAGAATGCGACGCGCTGATTTAAAATATGCATATATAAGAAGAATCAAGCGAATTGATTCGAGGATGGCTGAGCAGGTCGGCACTCTCGGAATGAGAATTTAACTCCTCCGTTTTGTTCAAAACGTTGCTTTGACAGATCTGTAACCTCGGTTATAATTTTCAAAAGTTGGTACCCGTGCTCTGATAGTGCAATCTGTGTAAGTGCAATCTGTGATGAGCCTCGAGACTCATTAGACCATTAGCTAAACGTGGCTCATACAGGAATCCACTTACCCTTCTCTTCCCCACGCTCCTGCTCACTGCGTCGGCGTCTCGACGAACAATAGCTAATGACGGTCGCCAAGCGACGATCCTCAGCCCCTCGCCCAATAGATCGTATTCGATACATCAAACGGGTGAGATTGTATCGATATCGATTGGTTCAAAACATAAACATAGCCTCAAAAGTAAATTCAGAAATCTGAGAGAACGGATCTTTTGAAACAGATTTTTTATTCTTTTGAGTACCAAATGCCAATGCAAAGTGAAATTGTCAGGAAATTTCTCATTTTCAGCTTATCCAATTAAAATCCTTGCAGTTTGGTTTGAGGTTATGTTCTATTGTTTTGAACCAAACGATACATCGAACCGTTATCGAATACGGTCTATTACTTACGCTTCATTAACCATTTCACCGTCACGCTAGGATTCGTCCAATTTTCAAAGAAAATTGTTTCGCGAGTTTTTAGCAATTTTTTCCTTTCTCTCCGTTAAAACACGAATTAAAAGAGGTCTCATTCATGAAAATCGGCCAAATAGAAGAGAAGTTACAGTATTCGAAATCCGAAGAAATCAACAAAACTTCTCCAAACAAAAAATAAAATGAAGGGGGAAAAAAGGAATGTATAAATTACAATTTAATATGATTGACCTCAGAATGTGACAAGCAATTCAATTATAAAAAGGAGAAAAAATTGAGTGAAATTACAAAAAATTAGCCTCTTGCACGGGCTTCCTTGTATGAGTTTTGACCTGAAGACAAGTAAATCCCGTTATATTATTACTAGGGGGCTACGCCCCCTACATAATTATATTTTGTAGCCTTCCATTTTTAGCCTTCCATTTTTATAGCCCCTACATAATAAAATACAAATGATTGAATAATTAAAATAGTAAAAATTTGGAGAACGAGGTTTTGTCAGAGGAGCTACGGCTATTATACGCCCCCCAAAAGATGCGGCTCCGGGATGACGTCACCTTCATCGTCGAGTAACTCACCATCCTGTTGCGGGATATAATCCTCCGGTAGAGAACCATAAGCCAAAGGATCAGCGTCGTTGATTCTTGGATCGATGACGTATTCAGGAGGCTGAGTTTCGTAGTTTGTTAGAGAAGAGTCAGCAATAGCATTTTCGTCTTCTTCACAAGGCATTCCGAAGGCAGCCGCAACGAGGAGTGTGAACACAGCTAAACTGATAATCTGCATGTTGATGTCTTGCTTTGATCGCGAGGTCCTGGAATTAGTATGCGCGTTAGATTGTGTTATTGGATTACATTTTGCAGTAAGGAACCAAAATCTCTGGCTCTTCCATGAAAACACATATCTGCATAGGGGAACCAATGGCATCATGTATGTTGTTTCTACAATGGGCCACAAATAGTGGTTCCTTATTGCAAAATGTAATCCAGTTTCAAGGTTGGGGCGTCATGCTTTCCAGCCAAATCTTTGGAAACGAAGATTTTTGGAGGAGGTTAAATTTGCCCTAGGGGGCGGGAGGGGGGGCCTTCGACGAAACTTCAACGAATCTCAAAAAATGTCTCAAAGTCCATTAAAAATCACAAAATTCGACCCCGAACTAGTTAATCATTGAAATATGTAGACGGAGAAGGGGAGACATTTTCTGGAGATTGTTTTTAAATTTTTGGGGGTAATTTGTTCAGTTATTTGACAAAAATTCCTTGGAGTCTCCATAGAATGAAACATATATCGTTTTAAGAATATATACTTAAAGTTTTGGGTAGAGCTTCACGTAGTGAGTGGAGAAAATTTTTCGCACGCTGAGTGTTCATTTCGTTGAAGCGCTAAAAAAAGGACATATGAACAAGAGACAAGCAAAATGAAAATAGAGGCAGAGAGGGAAACGTTGCGATCTAATTCAAAGCAACATCCCAGGTCAGTTCTTTGAGGATCAAATGTTAGGAGCAAATTACTCACCAAAAATATGAGCGATGAACTTCAATTTCGTACTGTTGAACTTTACAGTAGGATCGCGTCTTTTATTGGGTATTTGATGATCATTATTATTCATGATACAGATATTAAAAGCATGATCATAGTTTAATGCAATTAAATCACTATTCTAACCCGCCTAATCAATACGAGTAATCAATTTAAGTAAATTCTATTGTTCTTACAGTTCTTTCATGATCGTTTACATTTAACACGTTACATCGTTTACATGTAACGTAAGATAAATCTCCCTCCCCCTTGCCCTCCCAAGAAAATATTAAGGAAAAGCAAAATGGAAAAAGTTGAATAATGGTAGAACTCTTCAAGATTCAAAATGAAAAATGGAATAAAAAAGCATTGTCATTTTGTAATAATACGTATCTTAAATACTCAAATAGTAAAGATAATTTCTGGAATGTATCTATCTTTGTGCGCTCGGATTTTCGCGAGTTATTTCGTGTATGGTTTCCTTATTACATCATTTGGCTGATAACGTAGACCGCAGTTTTTCTTTTCTTTATTTACATAATGTAGAGCAATACATTGTTTTAAGCATACATTTTCCGCAGAAATTATCACCGCGGTTTGTTCGCAGAGGCTTTAATAATACTCAATATATTTTGCCAAATCAGAGCTGGAACTCGTAACCACTTCATATGCATAGGCATTTTTTTTAAAATTACAATTAATTTTTTAGTTCGAGTATTTATTACTGTTCATTTTCAAACTGAAGTGATTTGATACGAAAACTTGGCTTTCAGACCGATGAATTCCGAGGTCACATACCTCAATTTTCTGCGTTTATAATTCTCTGTGTAAAAATTATTATTTTTCTTTTTATAAAGAGGATGGATCAACAGTCAACACCGTTGCTCAACATTTTCGGTGGTTTTTCTTGAAAATTTCTTCACCTAATTTCAACCCATAAGATTTTTGTTCATCCGAAAACTAAGAAACGCGATTATGCGATATTATAATCTCTTGCTGAATAATTCGATTTACCAATAAACATGGTTCTGTAACAGACGCTCAACAGACGTCTAAAGGTAATCAAAATTTCTTAAGAGAAGTTTTTTTTTGTTTATCTTTTCTTCCCTTGCCTTAAAAAGCTAAGCCTTTGTATGTAAGTATGTACTTAGAGATCTGTGAGTGGTTGTTACAGAGCTTTGTTTTCTGTTATTTGTAACTCATATGCTTGTTTTTTTTTTTTTTTAAATTTTCAGCCAGGCTGTTTTGATTGATAAGACTCTTTACATCTCTGGAATCACGGGAAACTGCCCTGCCTCCGGGAAATTAGTATCAGGGGGTGTAGTTGAGCAAGCGAGACAACTTTTCAAAAACATGGCTGCCATCTTAAAAGAGGCTGGCGGAGACTTTAGCAATGGTAAATTGAAGACTCTTATGTAAATCATATGCTTACAAAGCCATCTTACATTGAGGAAAATATTCTTGTTAAATATGGCACTATAAGGCTTCTCGTTATATCGACCTGAAACTCTCCCAAAGTGTTAGCACGTTTGGGCATATACTGTTTGAAACAAGAGCAGGATTTGCACTCAGCAGACATTCCTATTGGTACAACGGAACATTCCCTCGCTTCCCTTTAGTTGCACGATTGGCGGACAAATGTGCCGCTAAATTTTCAATATTTTCACAATTTTAAAAGATGTATTTTTACGCCTGAGAGAGGATACGGAGAAGAATTCACTGGCCAGCTCACTACCAGATGCAATTTTAAGCCTTACTGCTCTGTCTTTCTTTTTCTTGTCATGTACCGTAAAAAAAGGTGAAAAAGAGAGAAAAATCAAAAAAATTGACGAATGCCTTCAAATTCACTTACCATCATTCTTATAACATGACTTTTTCTTTTTGATTGACAAAATAAATAAATAAGTAAATTAGATAGGACAAAAATAATCCACATAAATGGTTACGATATTTTATTTCCACCTTAATTATTGAAGTTGAGTTACACTCAAACAAAAAGACATCCACCCAAAACCCAAAAAGATCCAAAAGTTTGCAAAAACTTCATTACATAATATGTTTATAATTCTTACAAGTCCATAAAATCAATAATATTTCAATTTTTGTTTTCAGTTTTAAAAACAACAGTTTTCCTTAAAGATCTAAATGATTTTGCCACCGTCAACCAAATCTATGCAGAACGTAAGTAAACTTATACGTATGTATTAAGAAATCACCTCCTGTTCAGTTAGCGCTTGCAGCCAAACATTTTTAAATCTATTATATTGAAAAAATTTGAAAAGGACGGGGAATGCTTTTTTCTCAATTGCATGAATGTAACGGAAACTATTTCGTTGATCACGATTGTCCAAAGAAAATGAGGCCGGTCAAAATCAGTGGCATAGCTAAAATCATGCATTTTTAAAGGATGGTAACGTATAATCACTACTATGTTTTGAAAAGTTGCAGTGTGTCCGGGATGAAAATATTCTTGCACATGGCGATAAATTATTTTAACGCGAGGAAAAATTCTTGCCATTTAGAAAAGGAGGGTGATCTCTTCAATCTCTTGTACTTACCTCTGAGGTCACTTGTAGACATTTTTTTAAACTCTCCACTTGAGACGTATGCTTAATTTGGATTTGCTGAAGTGTGTAAAGCCAAGACAAGGCTAATACCATTTTAACTCATTTTATTTAAGTTTTTTCCACGTAGCATCTATACTTTATGAATGATTTCTGTATTCTCACACACTATTACACAACTTAATTTACTTTTTATTTGCAGACTTCAAAGAACCGCATCCAGCTCGATCATGTTTCCAAGTAGTTAAAAACCCTCTCGTAAGTTTCATGTGTAACTCGTCTCTTTTACATCCCGAAAAAAGTCAAATAATTAATTTCGAAATCATTAAATTTCAAATTTTTCAATTTGCGAAGAATTTGAAAGTCTGAAGTATCCATATTGATGACTACAGCGGAAAAATACGTATCTCAATTGCTACGCTTCAAAATGTCCGATCGTTCCGATTTTATAATTGATTGTTTTTTTTTTACATTTTTTATTTTAGAAAAAACCACCCGAAATATTTCTTTGAAACTAGTGGATGTATTTAATTGAGTGAAACATATTTGCAAAATAAATTTTAGGGAAAACCTTTTCTTCTTGTTTTTATTTCTATACCTAACAAAAACATGAAATATGAGGGAAGATATACAATGTCTCAGTCGGATGCGTATTTGTCAATTGTAGCCATCAATATTGAGGGTAATTTAAGATATGTTTAAGAAAGTTTGTCCTCTTCCTTTTACTGCATATGGATTCGGCGACTCGGGTGATGAATGCACCAGCTATAAAAATCTACTTCACCACAACAAGGAAAAAAGTCTCATCCAAGGTTCTGCATGACTTCGAGATATATATTTAATACGCCAAGAAAGCGCTGAATTTTTCGAGTGAAATTTTAGTTACGATGACGAAATTTTTCTTACTATGATGACATTTTTCTGGTCGTTACTTTTGTAAAAAATTCATCGACTTGGCGCAAAAAGTCCTTTTAATGGCGCAATGAGATCTTATTGATTGAATCATATTATAATTTCAAAGCCTTGTTTTATATGGAGCTTGCATAGTTTTCTGTCTCATAAAAATAACCGTTTTACATTCACATTTATTTCGGGATCACAAATATTTTCGGTAGCCACTCAAAAATCGAGTTTTTTAACCTTAAATTTCGCTTGTTTCTAGGACGCTTTGGTAGAAATTGAAGCAATTGCACGCATCGAATGAGTATGCGAATAACGTACTCGAAATCTGCTCTGCGCCGCCTAAATGAAAAACTCATTCACCGTACAGCAATCTCTGGAGGAAGGAAGTTGGAGCGAAATCAATCGCGAAACTAAAAAATGAATGATGGTAATCAAAGTTCATTTTAATTGCCCTATATGACCGATCTCCTTTTTGATGTAAGTTGAGTGAACGTCAGTGACAGCAACATCTCGCAGCTGTGTGGGAAGGCAACGGTCTACTATCTTTGATGTGAACTTTTCCTACAAAAATGTTAAAAAGTTTTCATAGATCTCCCTCATTTATTTTCCAAAATTTTAAAACATAAGTTGAGACTTACAACTGAGTTATCCACCGTTGAAAATAAATACAGATGTTCAAAATCGAATACTTTGGTAATTTGATACATGCATTCAGTCTCTTCGTTATTTTCCTACAGAAACTGTCCAAATTGGCAAACCATTAGAAAAAAAAGAAAAAAAATCAACGTCAAGTTGCCATATTTTCACGATTATTCGATCTTCACATTTTGGATTTTTTAAACAATGATTTTACAACAGATTTGTGGCTTAGTTTCTATGTGAGTTATTAAGGTACCAACTATTTGAAAATGTAGCGAAAATCCAGATCGACTAATCTATAGGATTCTAATCATTAGTAAGATGATTTACAACTTTTTACATATTAAACGCATGCATAGACTTTAAAATTTTCAACAATTTTTTTGGTCATTCGGTCAAAGAAACTGAACCATAGATTCTCCACCAAAAAAATTGAAGTAATATTCCTTTATTTAGGAGGGTCTTTTATTCCTAGTAAAACCACGTATGGAATTTATGAACCATTTATGGAGGATCTCAACCATGACAGATTCCTGTGGCGGGTAGGCGACGCAGAGCGCCCTAGAGCGCCGTAATAGCGACTTACACATACATAACCACTTGCGGAATATACCTACTCGTGATGAGAATTCATTTTCTTTTCCGGATGCGCAACCATAAGTTCCCTTTTGGTGTAAGCAGGAAGCGCGCACCGTCAAATTCCAATTTCTTTGGGGTTTTTGGAGACGAATGAATCGTATAATTAGAGATCATGGTTATTAACACAGTTTTGAAGACCATTAAGACCATTCTGGATGCTGAAATCAACAGGAGAATTGCTCTTTAAAAGATTGCTCACAAATATTTAGCTAACGATGTTATACAGGTCGAGTAGGTACACTTTTCCACCTTTGGCAACGTCGGAAAATGAGTTGCAACGCCCCCTGAAGTTGAATATGACCCAAAATTATGCCCGCTAAATATTTTTGCCTGACTTCCTGTCATACTTTATTTTTCCAATGAAAAACTATTCAGCGTCACTTCTAAAAAATGCCCGTGATTTTTATCCTCTGCACGAAGCAAATTCTGTGAAAAATTTGAGGATTTGTTCTTCTTAAAAAATAAAAAAGGAGCGGAGATTTTTAAAAGCCGCAAACGAGATACGTGGTTTGAGAGTTTCACTGCGCACAGCGGATCGAGTCAACTATAGAGGTCAAACATGAATTTGTTTAATAAAACTGCAAATTCTGATGTCTACTTCCTCACATTTTAAATTTTGAGGTGCGATTCTAGAAGAAATTTTTTTGAAAAAACCAATGGAACCACTTTTAAAATCTCAAAGTTTTGTATAAACGGAGTTACAAGCTTTAGAAGTTTCCAAATGTTGTTCGACCTCTCCCATTGACTCGATCCACAGTGCGCCGATATCCTGTATTCTTGTTGCAGTTCTATATTTTTACTAGCCGTTCTGGGCGCGCTTCGCGCGCCCGTCACGCCTAGCCGGGGCTACGCCCCCTGGACCCCCGGTCACTCGCTGCGCGAGTGACATTCGGCTCGCTTCGCGAGCCGATTTTGTAGTAGTTGCAAATTTTTTATCACTATATTTTGAAGATTTCATAGAAAACATTATGAAATTCTCACTCCACAATTAACTTGTAGAATAATAATGGCAGGGCAAGAAATAGACTATATCTTATGGACGGTTCCCACTTAGTAAAAACGGCCAACACCACGAGAAGGTGAGGAACCATTGTTAGTCACTTTTTTTTTTTTTTTTTTTTTTTTTTTTTTTTTTTTTTTTTACTTTTCTGAAAAAATTTACTGAAATTTTAGTTGCGTCCCCTAAAAGGAAACACGGAGAAAAAAATTTTGTGCATGGAACCCGAAGCTGAGATCATATGGATCTCTGAAGTTTTCGGATCACGCATCCGAAAAGTTAAGGTCCATCTGCCGAAGTTCGGGTCAGACAATTGAAGTAGTTCGGTATATACCGAAGGTTTCAGGTCACACATCTGAAGTACTCGGTGCATACCGAAGTGTTTCAGATTTCTGACCCGAATTTCGGCAGCTGGACCTCAAGTTTTAAGAGATTCATATGATCTCAACGTCGGGTCCCATGCACGAAGTTTTTTCTCCGTGTGAGTATTAATATAAATTTCAACACAGTCAAACACAGTAGAGAACCAAGGAAATCACAGTAGAACAGAGAAAAAATACCGTCGAATAAATAAAGAAAACTATTATCGAAGAAATTCTAATTATTTGGAAGTAATTCGCTGGCGTAATCAATGCGTAGCTGCGTATAGGAGCATGAGCGAGATTTATCATCAACTGACCGCTGGCCGGAGTGGCCGGTAGGTACCTGGGCGGTCGAGCGACAATACGTAAAAGCGGTGGCATGGTTTCATTGACAGAGGAGTGGGGAACGGTTAGACGTAGGGGAAAGGTTCAGGCTGAACCGTTCAGCACAGCAGCGCAGCGTCAGTCACCGGGTGGGGAAGAGAGTCCGGGAGGGGACACTTCCCCTCGAGTGAAATAGAAAAAGGCAGAATCCTTCGAAGTTTATATTAATGATGATTGGCGCGTATACGTAGTATACCGCCTTTGCGATCGTTTCGAACCCTGCTCGATACAATAACCGAGTCCCTTAGTTCCTTACCGAAAAGTGACTACCGCGAACTTCTCAGATTTTCCAAAGCGTGTAAAAAGTTTATTTATCCATCAATAATTATGATTTAAAGTTGTTTCTCATTCTGGGGGTCTCTAGTTTATGTGCAGTGAATACCAAGAGTCTACGTTACTTGGTTTTTTTAAAAAAGCCTAAGAATGCGACGCGCTGATTTAAAATATGCATATATAAGAAGAATCAAGCGAATTGATTCGAGGATGGCTGAGCAGGTCGGCACTCTCGGAATGAGAATTTAACTCCTCCGTTTTGTTCAAAACGTTGCTTTGACAGATCTGTAACCTCGGTTATAATTTTCAAAAGTTGGTACCCGTGCTCTGATAGTGCAATCTGTGTAAGTGCAATCTGTGATGAGCCTCGAGACTCATTAGACCATTAGCTAAACGTGGCTCATACAGGAATCCACTTACCCTTCTCTTCCCCACGCTCCTGCTCACTGCGTCGGCGTCTCGACGAACAATAGCTAATGACGGTCGCCAAGCGACGATCCTCAGCCCCTCGCCCAATAGATCGTATTCGATACATCAAACGGGTGAGATTGTATCGATATCGATTGGTTCAAAACATAAACATAGCCTCAAAAGTAAATTCAGAAATCTGAGAGAACGGATCTTTTGAAACAGATTTTTTATTCTTTTGAGTACCAAATGCCAATGCAAAGTGAAATTGTCAGGAAATTTCTCATTTTCAGCTTATCCAATTAAAATCCTTGCAGTTTGGTTTGAGGTTATGTTCTATTGTTTTGAACCAAACGATACATCGAACCGTTATCGAATACGGTCTATTACTTACGCTTCATTAACCATTTCACCGTCACGCTAGGATTCGTCCAATTTTCAAAGAAAATTGTTTCGCGAGTTTTTAGCAATTTTTTCCTTTCTCTCCGTTAAAACACGAATTAAAAGAGGTCTCATTCATGAAAATCGGCCAAATAGAAGAGAAGTTACAGTATTCGAAATCCGAAGAAATCAACAAAACTTCTCCAAACAAAAAATAAAATGAAGGGGGAAAAAAGGAATGTATAAATTACAATTTAATATGATTGACCTCAGAATGTGACAAGCAATTCAATTATAAAAAGGAGAAAAAATTGAGTGAAATTACAAAAAATTAGCCTCTTGCACGGGGCTTCCTTGTATGAGTTTTGACCTGAAGACAAGTAAATCCCGTTATATTATTACTAGGGGGCTACGCCCCCTGGCCGCTACGCGGCCCAACCCCCCGAAGGCGCTCCGCGCTATCAATGGGGCCGCTTCGCGGCCCTATTCTTACCCTCCTATTAGTATTAGTTTTATTTTTCCCCTGAAAAAATTCGATATGAGGTATACTTAATAGAATGAAATAATTTTTGGTTTTGATGAATAAAGAAAAAAACAATTTTTTGAAGTCAAAAGGACGCGTTTTGGAATGACTGCTTGATGAAATATTACAGTAAAACAACGATCTGATTAATTCGGATAATTATAAAGTATCTCTGGAGGCGGGGATCGAACCCACACCTTGATCAATGTGGACACTTCCGACGTCGTAGACGACTCGGCCACCGCTCGTCTTGAGGTAAACGGCGGAAATCTTGTGTAGATAAGTGTAGAGCTGATGCGCAGGCTACACACCTACTGCGCAACCTCCTCGACCACTGCGCATCCTCCCGCGCATAGCGGTAGCAGTCCCGGAGCACTCTGTAAATTCACTCACTTTAATAACGTGATTTTAAAAAAACCTGGGTCCTTTTTCCAAAATCTGATTAGAGCGGGCTCATCTAGAGCCTATTACCTGTCGATTTACGCAAAAATCATGGAAATCGGCCCAGTAGAATGCTCAAACGAACTATGACAAAACACATAAATTTACATTGTGTATATGGGAGAATTCGGAACTTTACCACGTAATATAAAAAAACCTGGGTCATTTTTTCAAAATCTGAAAAGAGTTGGCTTATCTAGAGACAATTGCCCGTCAATAGCCGCAAAAATCATGAAAATCGGCCCGTAGAACGCTGGAACTAAGCGTCACCAGTTCGCAAAATTAGGAGGTCTTGGAGCTTATAGTATAGAAAACGAAATTGACTCCATAGTTTAATGCCTTAGTTTCTTGAATACAATTATTTTAAGCACTCGAAAATTTATACCAGCAATTTTACCCATGGGGTGATTTCCTAAGAGCTGATAATATCACGAATTTCTCATAGAGCCCTTCAAAAATGGCTTGCTTTTTGGGCAGCCGATTCGGCCATCAAACCGAGTTTAAATGGAAGCTGATTACAACACAAAGCTCTGAGAAACATTTTGAGATGAGTATAGGAACGGTTTGTAAATTACGAGGAGATGCGAGCATTCTGTTCAGCATATCGATACATAAGTATTTTCACACGTAGAATTTAATTTTCACGTCAGGGAGTCGACATATTTTGATTTTTTCGATTTTATACGGAAAATTAATGGTTTTTCGGGATTGAAATTACTAACAATTGTTTCATGAAAAATGAATGCACCCAAAATGACTATAGCATTTTGACTTTCACATACGTGCACTCACTAAATTGATTGGTAAATTCAAAGAGTGGGTACATCGACCTGGTATATCAAGTTTCTGCGATTTTTTACGGCAAATCGGTAGATTTTCGGGATGTGGATTGCTTACATTCATTCATGAATGAATAAGTCATGGACATGGTTGAGCTTCTTTGCATGTGTTTCGGCTGGCGGTGCCGAAAATAAGCGCGACGCGACGACGATTCTTTCACTACACAACCTTAGTTGGTTGTTAGGTGGTTCATCCCCAGAGAAGTCTCCGATAGGGCATTCCTAGGGACAAGTCCACTAGAAGAATTGTCAAGCAGAAGCAAAGAAAGAGTGATAGAGAAAATGCGTATAAATCGGAGGATAGGAAGAAACTGGAAATGATAGGTTGCCAGAGAATGTAGAAGGAGTAGGATGGCGGAGAGACGAGGTAGAGAGGTGAAAGAGAGAGACGATGCTGAGCGAATGTAGAAGACTGAGAAAAGGTAGAAGAGAGGAGGGGAGAGAGAGGGAGAGAGAGAGAGCACGAATGAACACTTCACTTTAATGATCTCCTGAGCGAATTCGCCCTAGAGTAAAAGTCCTACGGAAATCCGCTGGACGAAGAAAGAAAACACTATACTTCCTGTAATATACCTTTTGCGAATGAGAAAATCCTTGGTTGAATACCGTAGTAAGCTGTGAGACTGAAAGCGTGAAACCTTGACTCGGGTGATGAATCCTTTGCATGAGGCGATAAGTCCTGGTATGTTAGCGGAACCACCCGAGCCCAGGGGCGCGCAACCTTAGCACTATCCCCGGGGAACGGGACTGAAGATACGAAAAGGATATAAAAAACCACGTAATGCGTATGGGTTTTTTGGGTTGCACTTAGCATTTGAGATGACCTACCGATTTAAGTCATGCAACCGCAATATTCTTAATTAAATAATTTAAAATAAATTATTTAATTAATGCAATCGGTGAAGATGCGCGAAGCGCGATCTCGCGGTGGCGCTCTGAACTGAGCACCGTCCCGTGCCGCGGCAGACTCGGTGCCGGCGGAGGCGGCGGCGGGCGGTGGCCGCGACATCCCCCCCCACGTTGAAGCTTTGGGGTTCAAAGGATGAAACACTGAAACAGGTATGCAAGATGTACGTATTTTTTTTTTTTTTTTTTTTTTTTAAGAACAGAGAGGGAAAGAAACGATGTTTAGAAGTAAGAGTAAAGAGAGAGAGAGAAAGTATAAAATTTGTTCGAGCGAGAGGTTGTTCTAGAACTGACGCCTGAACACACCTGCATCACTGCAGAGCACTAGTAGATGAGATTTTGAGTGCGGCAGCAGGACTGCGAGTCTGATGTGCCATTGAGTGCAAACTGGTGACAAGGACGACGGCTGTGATTTTTGTCGGAGTGTCTCATTAAGTGGCTTTGAGTACATGAGGTCACTTATGATGTTCGTTACGGCGTAAGTTTGCGAAGACCATAGAGGATCCTTATACCTATTTAGGTAGGTTATGCAATTTGACGTTGGTAGACAGTAGGACACCGCATAACTGGAGTTGTAAATTCCTGCTGTGTGTTGTCCAAGATGCGGTAAGGCATTTTTCCAAATGGGAGCTTTGCAGATGGTGATGAAAAGAATCCACTGTTTTGAATTGAATTTTATACAATGTAAGTAAGAATCTAAATTATTAAGAGAAATTGCCCTTTTCAATGTATGGCAGTCGTTGAAGATGTGCGAAACACGTAATCTGAATAGGCACAGCAAAGGAGCTGCATGAAATCTAACTGAGGAAGAGAATTAGTCAGAGGTATGCGTGATTGTGTGCTGAGTAAAGCTTTCTGAGGCGACTTAGTTTGGGTTTTGTGCGAAAGTGTAGGCGGAGTAAATATGCGCTTTGCCACTGGCGTGCGCGAGCATCGCTTCACTTGTAGAAGTGATGTGTAAGAGGCGACAAACTGAGCAGTTTTGAGACTTGCGATAGTTTGTCTTGAAATTGTCTCATTTGTGGAGAAGTGCATTGCGGTGCATTCATTGTCCAGTCATGACTAGGACATGAGGTTGCAACCTCTGAGTATCGAGGCGTTTTTTGGAGTAGGTTTACGGTAGACAGAATTAATGATAACCCGCCCGGCAAGGATGGTTGCGGGTTCGTTGCCGCAACGTTTTTTTACAATGTTCTGAAAACGTTTAGTGGCAACGTTTTTAAAATTGTTGTCAAAACGTTGTGAAGAAGTTTCAAGTCGACATCTTTTAAAAACGTTTTTGCAACGTTTATAATAACGGTGTAAAAACGCTTTTAAAAAACGTTGGTTAAAACGTTGTTAAACAATGTTGTTTCGATGTGTTAGGCAAACGTTTTAAAAGCGTTTTATTGCTATGTTGTCAAATCGTTTCCATTTACATTGCTGCAACGTTTGATAAAAAATGTCATAGTTTGGCAAAGAGCGCGTCATGTGCTGCACATCGGAAGGGACACTTTTACACTGAAATTTCAGGTGTTCTCCCCTCTGTTGTTTCTCAACAGATGATTTTCTCCGATCAATGTGAGGGAAATGTACCCTCATTCAATGTCGCAAAAATATTCAAGGGAAGACGGTTAGAGGAATATTAAATAATCAAGTGCACGGTAACTCAAAGTTTCACATCTTCAATTTTCAATAGCATGTCATCCAATCTCTCTTTTTGGCAAAAAAATGAGATGAATATATACATACCCCTCTCTTATAAGCCCCTCTCCCCCCCCAACAAAAAAAGGGGGGGGGAGCTATTAAAAGATGTAAGACATAATATGAATAAACTATAAATTATTATATCATCATCAGTAAAAAAGTATAAAAGAAAAGAAAAACAAATTTATGGATGGATGCCAAAAATAGAGCAACCTAATCGTATAGAAATTGAGGGCCGTTATCGTAAAATACGTAACGCTAAATTTCGGATTTTTCGACCCCCCCCCTTCCACCCCACATAACGCTGTTATGACAGATCCTTATCATTTACCATTACATTTACCTTATCATTTACAACCAAGTGAGATAATGCTCTCTTTGCACCCCTCCCTCCACTATAGAGCGCTCTGTCTGTACATTATTCTATGAGCGGGCCTGCAGAACCCTAGTAGCAGACGAAGTTAACGGTTAATAAAATAATTAATTAACGGTCAATTAAAGTTATCGGATAATTATTCTATATTTAACCGTTATATAATGAAGCACGATATGTATCCCATATATAATTGGTATATAAAGAATATATAATGGGTATATACTGATTAAACATGGTTTCCTATTACTTGCAGTAAACTCAGTTATATAAGCATTAAATAAGTGGTATATAAAATATTTAATAACTATTATATAACAATTAAAATTGGGAATCAGAATATTACTTATATAACGGATAAATTACTCATTATATAATGATTAAAACAGGAATATCAAATTTTTTTTGTATATCCATTATATAATCGTTAGATGCATTTTATTCATCCGATATTAATATTTTAATCACTTATTTAAAAAAATGATTATAATAATCCTTATATAACGGATAAATAATACATACATAACCGTAAAAAAAGGAATTTTAAAGTTGTCTAAGAATCCGTTATATATACATTATACAATCGGTAATTACATATTATTCATCCTTTATTTATATTATAATCAATTATTTAAAATAATGATTATAATAATACTTATAAATCGGATAAATAATACATATATAAAATTAGAACAGGAATTTCAAAGTTAAAGTTAAATAAACATTATATACTCGGTTAATACATATTATTCATCCGATATTAATATTTTAATCAATGATTTTAAAAAAGGATTATATTAATACTTATAAATCGGTTAAATAATACATATGTAACGATCAAAACAGAAATTTGAAATTTTCCGAGAATCCGTAATCAGTAAATTGGTATGTAGGTGATATTTCCATATATTTATGAGTGAACTTTCAAAATTTGAACCCATAAAAAAATCGTGAGAAACTCTTTTAAGACTTGAAAAATTTACTAGAGCGCTCGGGAAGAAAAACAAACAAAACATGGAGGTTGACTCATAGCTAACTTGAAGAATCCTTACAGCCAGCTGTAAAATTCATATGCGATCTTTAATCTTCCTTTCGCAAGATACTAATCTAGGAAATTCATAGAATAAATAACTCACCCACTTCGGTTCCTCCCCAGGTTAGATGATGGAATAGCTTATCTTCAGCACAAAACTCAGCATTCTTCAGAAAAAGTATATTCCAATGAGACATGTTCTTGCATCACAGTCATCACCGTTTTATTAGATATATTGCACCACCACTTCTTATTAGCAACGTTTAAACCAATATTAAATAGCTCATTTTAAGAAAAAAGTGAATTTACAAAAATATCACAATCACAGCACTTGGGAAAAAAATTAAACACGTAGAAGGCTACTCAGTGGGGTCCACATACGGCGCGTGAATCGCACTAATGTGAGATTTAATCACAACTATGATTCCGTAAATTCAGTAGATTATTGATGTTGAAAAATCGCCGTTAACCTCCTGTCCAAGGCTCTTTCAAATAATTTAAAAATTGCCACGATGACAGGAGATAGACGGAGTGTGAGTCGAACTCAGTACACTACGGGTTAGCTTCCACTATGTCTAGATGATGAGACCAGTCACCGCAGATATTTATGCTCACAGCCTGGAAAAAATAAGATGAAAGGAAACGAGGCATAAAAATCATTGATAATCTCTGGGAGGAACATTAACATTTAATTACAGTGCTTAGGTTGCATTTATTATCACTTACTTACGTTGCTAAATAGAAGGCATGAAATTGAATCGTTTAACATTTGAATAATAAAAAGGAGGGGCAAAAATGAACTTAGGCTTATTATCAGCCCTTGATGACTGCCATGTATACATGGTTCTGAGTATCACAAAATTTTGACTGTTACGCATAGATTGACTTCTTCAAGTTCTGAACGAAGACATGAGTCCTGGTCAGATAAGGAATGAAATGAAATAAATTTAAACAGGCAATTAAGGATAGTGGCCAAATGTTTCCTTTTACTGAGCTGTAATTTAAGTCACAAAACCTAGTTCCGAAGGAGTATTCGGGAGAAGTGCATAATGAGCGTAAAGTTGGTAAAAATAGGTAAAGTATAATGGAAAGAATCGTGGTTGAGGAGTGCGAGTAGTCGAATTTTGAACAGAGTTCTATCTTCAGTGCTTAAGCACATTATTTTCTACAATCTTGTTCAGGTAAGTTGTACGCTACTTAAAGAAGGAGTACATACGAACTTGATCCAACCCAATGTGTTGGGAAGAACTTGCATTTTAGAAGATCTAACATTTTTCGGAACGCAAACATTTTGGTTTCGAAGATTCGTATGGATACATACTAAACATTGTGGATTCTGCTTTGCATTTTGTAATTGACAGGCTGTGATTCACAGTAAAAGAGTTATGCGTAAGTTCTCAATCAAATTTCAATGTTTATACAATGACTTAACCTTACCACACTTTTTGACAAAACGGAACTCAGCAAAAGGAGCATAATACGTAATGAATCTGCTGCTGGTCAAGTTCTTTCCATGTTGTGTGAGGAGACGCAAATATGGGTATTGTATTGAGAAGCACTAAACTGTTTCCAAGTATTTTACATTCATTCTTCATTCTCACCGTGACCGTGACAAAAGTTCGGCAATTCGGCCGAAACAAACTTTATACTTATTATACTTTAAACATAACACAGGTCCAGTGTGACGTACTTGGGCCATGGCGGATGGCGTGGTGTTGCTGGTGGCGGAGGCTTCACTCTCATTGGCTGATAGCAGTGATTCTACGTCACGTCTATTTGAATTTTTAAAAATGGCTGCCTCGTCCTCGTCCTTGCTGTTTCATCCATTCCATCTTAGCCGTTACGTTAATTTCGTGTCGTGCTTGTGTGCTGTCGTGGATTCATGTATCATGAAGAATAACTCTCTCATTTAATATATTATATCCACGAAATTGCTCGATAATTACTGTCGTATCATTAATTGCTGACAACATTCTTCCTCACAAAACTAATCGTCGTATTAAAGGTATGTAATTGATCAGATTTCTCGTCCGCCATCAAATGGAGTGTTGGGTACATACTTGCAATGTACTCGCTCATTTTTTCCTTTCAAAAATCTTGTCTCTTTCGTCGAAGTGATCAGCCAGTTTTGTCGGTGCGTGTAGTAGTGTGTACTAATAAGTAGGTATCCGAATTTCCGTTACCTGGTCTTGTCATGGACTTTCATAAAGCAACTAAACACACACACACATACGGGGTCTATTACGCACTTTCTATTTTCTAACCTTGAGAACCCTTTTGATTCCACTTCCACATGTTTGTCACCTGAAACCCACATCAAAGCGAGCAACTGCCAAGCATATTGCTCAGCTCAGCAGTTGGATTGTTAAAACTGAAACTAGCTTTGTTTGCAAGATGAGCGAAGACATAGCCTTATCTGCGCTGTGTAATATTTTGAGTTTTGTCGTACCAACATAAGTTTCAACAGTCAGGCTGCTGCTCTTTTCAATAATTTTCTAGTAGTTTGTGATCATTGAGGTGCGTAGAGCCTAATTCACACTGTCCAACTTTTCATGTACCTCTTGGATTCAACATGTCGAATGAAAAGTTGGATAGTGTGATACTGATGAGAGAACAGGACAGTTTGATGATAAATTGAACGGACACTTGAATGTGACGTCACTTTCAAATTGAAACAAAATCTTCCAACCGACACGAGCCGAAGCTGTTTCCTGATCTGCAGGCTGATGACGATATTACACTGCAACGGTAATTGAATCAAGTTTTTTTGCATCCAACTTTTTGTACAATCATGTCGGATGAAAAGTTTTATAGTGTGAATTGGGCTTTAAAAGGGTGTAAATCTTGTTTTTTAAGGCTCCCCAATGCATTCGACTATAAAACAAACATTGTTTAGCTAAGGCTTTACACAAGTTGGATATCATTAACAGCAGATTCGATCCATCATTACTTCCTCAGCAGTGCAAACCATACATCGGCTATCGCCTAACAAAGTCATCATATTTAAAGCAACACTTTCTGTCATACTACGTACACTGGACAAACAACTTGGGTCGGGACCACGTAAAATTGTGTACGGTGTGTCATGTTTTAGGGAGTAATTTTTGTGACTAAAATACGACTCTAGTGATAAGAAAAATTTGGATTTCATCTTATTTTCTATGCTAGAATCTAATTCAGCTCCGCTCTGGCAATAGAACTCTGCTCAAAATTTAACCACTCACACTCCTCAACCCCGATTCTTTTTATTATACTTTACCTATTTTTAAGTACCAACCTTGCGCTCAACATGAACTTCCTCCAAATACTTCTCAGGAACTAGTTTTTGTGACTTAAATACAGCTCAGTTAAAGGGAAAATTTGGCCCTTATCCTTAATTGCTCGTCGAAATTCATTCCTTATCTGACCAGGACTCATGTCTCCGTTCAGAATTTGAAGAAGTCAATCTATGCGCAACAGTCAAAATTGTGCGATATTCAGAACCAAGCGTACATGGAAGTCATCAAGCGCTGATAATATGCCTAAGTTCATTTTTGCCCCTCCTTTTTATTATTCAAATGTTAAAAGATTAATTGAATCTTTCAATGTTACTGGAGTATATGTCTCATTAGGAACAGCGAAAGCGTACATACCTACTTGAGACATGAGCATCATTACCATCCGCAAATTCTTAGGTGCTCTAGGTACACCATTTTTGTACCTCCGTTTTATCATTCAAATGTTAAAAGATGTAATTCTTATGCCTTCTGTTTAGCAACGTAAGTGATAATAAATGCAACCTAAGCATGGCAATTAAACGTTAATGTTCCTTCCAGAGATTATCAATGATTCCCTTTTATGCCTTGTTTCCTTTCTTCATAATTTTCCAGGCTGTGAGCATTGATATCCGCGGTGACTGGTCTCATCATCTAGGCATAGTGGAAGCTGACCTGTAGCGTACTGGGTTCGACTCACACTCCGTCTGTCTCCTGTCATCGTGGCAATTTTTAAATTATTTGAAAGAGCCGTGGACAGGAGGTTAACGGCGATTTTTCAACATCAATGATCTACCTAAGTTATGAACTTGTATTTGTGATTGAATCTCACATTCCTTAGTGCAATTCACACGCCATATGTGGACTCCACTGAGGAGCCTTCTACGTGTTTAATTTTTTCCCCAAAGTGCTGTGATTGTGATATTTTTGTAAATTTACTTTTTTCTTAAAATGAGCTATTCGATATTGGTTTAAACATCGCTTATAAGAAGTGGTGGTGCAATGTATCTAATAAAACGGTGATGACTGTGGTGCGTGAACATCTCTCCTTGGAACATACTTTTCCTGAAGAATGCTGAGTTTTGTGCTGAAGATAAGCATGTAACCTGGAGAGGAACCGAAGTGGGTGAGTTATTTATTCTATGAATTTCCCAGATTAATATCTTGCCAAAGAAAGATTAAAGAATGCATATGAATCTTATAGCGGGCTGTAAGGATCCCTTATTTAAACGGTGAAGAACTTTTAAGTGTCTGTTATCTCTGCTAAAGTGCCGCGCATATAAAAAGTAATATACATGTTAACTGCTTCTAAGGCTGTAGTTGTTGGCTGTAAGGATTCTTATAGCAGACTATGAGGAGTCATACAGCTAGCTGCAAGCAAAATTACTGTCCGTCGACTTGGATTTTTTTTTTACAAGTTTTATACAGCTTTACATTTTCATATCGCAAGTTATTTCTGCATAAGAGAACTTGTAAGATAGGTCAGAATTTTATAGCTGAGCAGTTCTCTTCAGGTTATTTTCTTTCTCTTAATTTCTTTTAAAAGTTTATTTAATGCAATTCGTTTTAATTGGATAATTAGTTTCCAATTAATAATGAAACACACAAAATAAAATGATAAAATAATTTGAGAGAAATAAAATAACCTGAAGAGAACTGCTCAGCTATAAAATTCTGACCTATCATACAAGTTCTCTTATGCAGAAGTAACTTGCGAAATGAAAATGTAAAGCTGTATAAAACTTGTACAAAAAAATATCCAAGTTGACAGACAGTAATTTTAGACAGTAATTTCTAAGTCTTTGGACAGCAGGAGAGGTACCATATAAGTTATCAGCAAGGCAGTGTACTTCTGTTTCAGCCCACCTTGAAGAATGCCGCAAGTATATTCCCTCTGATTTCCAGCGTAAACCTAGATCTCTTATCCATCTTCCGTTTTTCAAAGCCACTGAGTACAGGCTTTTTTCCTTATATATTGGTCCTGTCTGTCTGAAGAGAGAATTAGATAATCTGCGTTACATCAATTTCTTATGTTTCCATGTGGCGATACGAATTTTAGCGGATCCTATCTTGTGTAAGCAGGAAGATTTTTTGAATTATGCTGAAAAACTTTTGTTAAAATTCCTTCAGCAATTTTGCCGATTGTATGACGAAAAATTTCTTACTCACAATTTTCATGGGCTTTATCTGAATCATTTAGTTCAAGATGTGAGAACATTAGGGCCTCTTGAGAGTTTCAGCAGCTTCCCATACGACAGTTTCCTGGGCCATTTGAAGAACAAAGTAAGGAAGGGAGACCAAGCGCTACAACAACTCGTTAACCGCCATATAGAGGACTCAGTTCTTGGTATTAAACAAGCATCCGAGGTTTCTTGTTCTCCTCAGTTTGAAGGTCTCCATCAAAGTGGGCCACTGCTGTCATATTGCTCAAGTCCTGAATACAAAACTGTTCGTTTCCGAAATTTTCAAATCCGTCCTAAAGTAGAGTCGGAGTCATTTTGTTTTCTTAAAGGAAAGGAAGTGGTCTCAGTTGAAAATATTTGTTTTTGTGACAAATTGAATGGTATGGTTATTGTTGCGCGCCAATTTCTTCAACCCCGAGATTTCTTTGATGTGCCGTGTCCAAGTTCCCTAATTAATATTTATAGGGTTTCAAAATCAAGAGTTTCCTCTTTGAAAGTCTGGCCTGTATCAGACATAGTATATAAGATGATGGCTGTACCATACATGACCGATTTAGTCATGTACCCTTTGCTCCATTGTGAAATTTAATATCACTACTTAGATGTCTAATGGAGAAAAAGAAAAAAAAAAAAAAATTATGTCTACTAAATGAGAAAAAAAAAAAAAAAAAAAAAAAAAAATCGAGTAACGTTGTGAGGACGTTCCTTTTGGCCGCAGAGCGTGACGTTGTTACGCGGCGTAGGTACAACGTTAGTGAGGTACGTTAGGACTACTTTTTCAGCAACGTTGTGGCAACGTTACCTCGAAACGTTGCGCTCCGCGGACAAAAGTAACGTTTTACCAACGTTGTGACAACGTAGGCCAGGAACGTTACTTGATTTTTTGCGACGTTACTACAACGTTGCTGCAACGGCCCATTGCCGGGCGGGAAGAGAACAACTATAATGCAGAGTTGAACAAGAGTTGAACGGATGTAGCCTTTGATGACTTTAAACTCGAAATTACTTTGATGTGAGGACATCACATCCGTGGCGGTGGTCCGGCAGGTACCCAAAACTTTGAAGGAACCATTATTAGGTAAGATCATGTTCGCACTAAGTTCAGCAGTTGTTAGTACTTCCGATCTTACGCTGGTCTCCGTAGTTTGTAACAGCGAAGGTACTCTGGTTTCCGCATTAGGTAGCAATTCCGAGGCTCCACAGGTTTCCGGGTTTGAGAGCATTTCCGGTCTTTGTGTGGTTTCCGTGTTCAACAGTATTTTTGAAAAATTTGAGTTTTCTTTTGAAAGATCAAAACTGTTAGATGTAGAAACTATGGTGGATCCATTGTTTTCATGGCTAGTTGGTAAATTTGTTGGCTGTGAGGTTGCTTGATTTTTGTTCCAAAAGTTTTGAACTTTGACTTCCGCTATTTCCGTTTCCGTGCCATAAATTTCATCAGCAGCCCTCGGGGTCACCTGGAAAGCAGGTTTGTCATGTATGATGGGACTTGAGAACGTTGCGCGAAAGTCAGGAACAACAGATGCAAGATGCAATTCTGAGTTTTTGAGTAACTCTGTTTTTAGAGTGATGAAACTTGAAGCAGCGGTTGCTCTAGAGGAGCTGACGTGGTGAATTTGACTTTGAAACGGAAGTGCAACTGAAAATTGCCCGTTTTCTAGGTAGTGCGGTTTGAGAAAATGTTCTTCGCCGTATTTATTCGTGGCGCTAAGAAATGTAGGCTTAGGTGCGTCTTCAACGTTGAGCCATTTCTGCATTATTTGCTCCATCGGCTCTAAGATGGTAAGACAGCTGGTGACCACGGGTGGTTGTTCGATTTCTGTGGGCACGCTTCCCATGATGATGTATCCCAACGTGGATTTGATGGCTGGCGGCAAATTTTGGTAGCGAATGGTGTGTGAGTCTTCGAAAAGATGCGACCAAACCGAAGCACCGAGGAGCAAGTCTACCTTTCCAGGCTTATGGAAAGTAGGATCAGCCAGCTGTAATTGCATTAGTTTTTCCATGCGTGGCGTGCGAGAAATTTCCGTACACGGAAGATTTGAGGATAATATGTTGGTAACAAGCGCTTTGATGGCATACCGCTTTCCTGGATTCAGCGCGGAGAAAAAACATAACTCTGTCTGAAATTTTGGGCGGACAGCTCCGGGCCCTATCCCTTGTAGAGTCTGAGTACTGTGTTCCTGAGGAAGGTTTAATTTTTGGGCGCAGTGTGGTGTCACCATATTGGTCATACTTCCATTGTCCAAAAGTGCTCTTAAAGTGTGGACTTTACCATTTTTGTCCTTGACTTTAACTAGCGCCGTGGCGAGTAAGACAGTTTGCGGCGCACTGGTTGTCAGGGCGGAGGAACATATTACAGTTTCAACTGTATTCTCGTTCTGTTGGTTAGGATTTGACTCCGTTTTTGAATTTTGATCTTGATGCAGTAGTGTGTGATGCTTTTGGCCACAATTGTTCTCGCGGCATCTGTTTTCTGAGCCACAATCTTGGTGCGAGTGATGATTTACCGTCAAACAATTTGAACAAACTTTATTTGGTCGGATGTGCTTCCAGCGTTCGCAAACTGGCATGTCCCTAAACTCAGGGCATCTGTACAAAGGATTATGTGGTTCCTGGTCACATACGACACATTTAGAATTTGATTGAGATGAAGTATTGTCTCTACTTTGACGTTGCGCTGCGAGCATGTTTTTAGACTGGTTAGTGTAGTAATTAGACCTTTTGGCAGAATTACCAGAATTATTGTAATTTGTCGACTTTTCTTGAGGCGTCCTTTGAAGAATCCGCGCTTGTTCTTGGACAAAGCTGACTAAAGCTTTAAAAGATGGAAAGCTTTCACCTCGCACTGTATCCTCGAATTGCAGTCGAGTTTTCGAATCAAGCTTCGTAAGTGCGATATGAAAAAATAAGAAATCTTCTAAATCTGGAATTTTCATTTGTTTCAATGCGTTAATCGCTTCAATGAAGGATTCCAAAAAGAGAGACAAATTCTTTTCGGTTTCTTGCGTAATCGTCTTGAAGTTCAAGATTTTCTCGAAGAGAGTCGATCCGAGAGCTCTCTTGTCCTCGAATTTGGTTTCGAGAGCCTCATACAACGCCTCGTAATTTTCCTCAATGGGCAGAATCCCGGAACAAATGGTTTTAGCAGAACCTTCTAAGTGCGTGACTAGATAGTTGATTTTTTCCAATTTAGAAAGAGAATCGTTCGTGTGAACCAATTGATTGAATAATTGATAGAACACAGGCCAATTTTCTCTTTTTCCATCGAATTTTGGAATCTCCAATCTTTTAAGTTTGATTCGGGATTCCGATGAATTTTGTTTTTCGCTTTTTGCAGTTGACGCGGGCGATTTTTCTTTCAGACTAGCCAGCGCGCTGGATATGAGGTTGACCTTATCGTAAAATTCTTGGAGAAGCTCAAAGTTTGGTTCGTAGTCCTCATCGATTTCAAACGAAAGCTCCTGTACCTTTTCAAAGGTTGTCAGAAACTCCTGCTTCATCGTTTCAACTGAACAGACTTTCAGCAGGAAAGCCTTTTTTGCTTCTTGCTCCTCGATTTTAGTGGCCAGTTCAGCGATGTTGTTAATTTCAGAAAAATGAAATTCAACTTTTGCTGTAGAGTATTGCAGCACCCTAGCCTGAGCCTGATTTTGCATCCTTTTCTTTGGCATTTTGAATGCTTAGATGCTTAAGAAACGCAGTGCAGAATTGTGGAACTTATATCCACGCTCGGAGGATCAATGTTTCGGACTCCGAGTGAAGAATTGTGGAACTTATATCCGGCTCGGAGGACCAATGTTTCGGACTCCGAGTGAAGAATTGTGGAACTTATATCCGGCTCGGAGGACCAATGTTTCGGCTGGCGGTGCCGAAAATAAGCGCGACGCGACGACGATTCTTTCACTACACAACCTTAGTTGGTTGTTAGGTGGTTCATCCCCAGAGAAGTCTCCGATAGGGCATTCCTAGGGACAAGTCCACTAGAAGAATTGTCAAGCAGAAGCAAGAGAAAGAGTGATAGAGAAAATGCGTATAAATCGGAGGATAGGAAGAAACTGGAAATGATAGGTTGCCAGAGAATGTAGAAGGAGTAGGATGGCGGGAGAGACGAGGTAGAGAGGTGAAAGAGAGAGACGATGCTGAGCGAATGTAGAAGACTGAGAAAAGGTAGAAGAGAGGAGGGGAGAGAGAGAGAGAGAGAGAGAGAGCACGAATGAACACTTCACTTTAATGATCTCCTGAGCGAATTCGCCCTAGAGTAAAAGTCCTACGGAAATCCGCTGGACGAAGAAAGAAACACTATACTTCCTGTAATATACCTTTTGCGAATGAGAAAATCCTTGGTTGAATACCGTAGTAAGCTGTGAGACTGAAAGCGTGAAACCTTGACTCGGGGTGATGAATCCTTTGCATGAGGCGATAAGTCCTGGTATGATAGCGGAACCACCCGAGCCCAGGGGCGCGCAACCTTAGCACTATCCCCGGGGGAACGGGACTGAAGATACGAAAAGGATATAAAAAACCACGTAATGCGTATGGGTTTTTTGGGTTGCACTTAGCATTTGAGATGACCTACCGATTTAAGTCATGCAACCGCAATATTCTTAATTAAATAATTTAAAATAAATTATTTAATTAATGCAATCGGTGAAGATGCGCGAAGCGCGATCTCGCGGTGGCGCTCTGAACTGAGCACCGTCCCGTGCCGCGGCAGACTCGGTGCCGGCGGAGGCGGCGGCGGGCGGTGGCCGCGACAGCATGAAAAGGCGATTAAAATAACAAAATCAAGACATATTTAATACAATTGAATTTATATCGAGTCAATTTCTTTTCAATAATATAACGGGATTTATAATACCGGTGATTTGGGTATTTTAGTTCCAAAATACCTTTAAATCGACTTTATCTTCTAGGAGTTCGACAGAATTTTTCCTTTCTTCGCTTAAATTTTTCCGTAGCACTTTTCTTCAAGAATCTGATAAGATTTTGCTTGAGGCAGATCAAAAAACTTAAATTTGTTCGAATAGCTTTCTAGATTCACAATACACGGTCTCGTCAAGGTGCGTCGTTGACCTTGCAGTGTTGGATCGTGAATTCTCTTGTTGTGCTGCTTGCCTTTTTTGAAATCTCTGTAAATGAAAACTAAAGGGTTTGATATGTGCGAGTTAATGACGCGCCTTATCAACACATTGTGTTGGAGTTCACTGCTTGTTTTATCTTATTTTCCAATTAAGTACATAAGTTACTTAAGTACTTAAACAAACTTTAAGTTACTTGAAATACATTACCGATGCAAGACCTGGGCCCATCGCCGAAGGGGAGGTAGGAGCCGGGGACGATCTTGTCCAGATTTTCGGGCGCGAAGCGGTCCGGGTCGAACTTCTCTGGCTCTGGAAAATACTTGGGGTCGTGATGGAGACTCAAGGTCGGAAAGAAGCATAGAATACCCTTCTCGACGACCACGGGAGAATCCGGCATCTGAAAAGGCTCTGTGCAGCACCTACCGATAGTAGTTGCAACCGGGTACTTCCTCAGTGTCTCTGAGCAGACAAATACAAAACGGGTTGGTAAATGTCAGAGAGTTTTGAATGCAGCGAACCAGCTATATAGACATACCGTCCGTTCCGTGTTCCGAGACCGAAAGTTCCGGGTGCTGGAGCCGTAGCTTCTACTGCTTTGCGTGCTACGCCCGGAACTTTCGGCCTCTGAGCCCGGAACGCGAACGGTATAGGTCTATATACCCAATAAGTCCGGCTTCCAAGACCGGAGTTTTTTTCTGTGTGGGTTTGTTGCAAACTTTCGTTAGACCAAAAGGAGGAGTGTTCTTCCGGAAATGACTAAAAAATCACGAAGAGCACATTTGTTAAAATCCAACATGGTGATTGATTAAACAAAGAATCGAGCTATAAGCCAACATTTTTGGCTTTGCTCTCGATTTTTCGTTTAGTCGATCACCATGTTCTATGCAGCTTAGCCAGCCAAATTTGTCATTAAAATGTATCGATTAAAATCCCTTGTTTCCTATGGAATTCTTTATATGCTTTGATCGCGCCAGTGAATCCCTTTGCAGTTGCATGATAAGAAATTCCGAAAGAGAGCAATTAAACTGAAGTTAGAAATTTTTTACAAAGAGAATAAAGGTAATATCATCCTCTGAGAATTTCAGCAACTAATTCTTAATCAAGTAATCTTAGATCCCTGATTTTTGCGGAAATCTTTAATGATGAGGGTGGTAGGGTTAAAAATTTCTCATGGAGGAGCTATTACTGCTATAAGGGTCAATAATTGAATTGACGTCTGCAAACACGCTCGGTGTCCAATACAGTGTTTCAGAATTTGAGTGAACGATTTCGTTGTACCTTACAGACGCAAAATGTTTTATGACGTTAGGCATGTAGAAAAATTTATAAATAATCTCCTGAGTATAATTAAACGTTTACAAAAGAGATAGATCCTATATTTAGGTATCAGTGTCGTGGGCCAAAAGAAATCACTGCAATCATGAAATCTTGTATTGGACAACGGACGTTTCGCACGAGTCGATTCAATTTTTAGTGAGGGGGAGGGTGTATCTAAAGTATATGATTTTCTATACAATGAACAAATTTAAAACATTTTTGGTGGCACTCGGGAATTCGGACCTCCTGGATCCCATCTCGACCACGCTGCGGTCCGTGGTATGTGATTATAAACATTCGGTTCTCACCACTCATAACTTGTTCCATAAACTGGAGTTTCTTAGTGTCATCGAAGGTGATCTCGCCACCAGCTTCTTTGCGGACTTGGGAAATCTCCTGGAAGAGCCGTTGTTGAACTTCCTGGTGGAGGGCTACTTCGTAGAGACAGATAGCCAAAACAGACGCCATTGTCTCATAGCCTACAGAAAGAAAAGAGCTGATGATGCCCACCATGATATTCTCCGTCAGGACTGGACCTACAATGAAAAAATGTTATATTACGGTTTTCTTTCTTCATCCTACGCATACATCCTACGAATGGTCCTCCATGTTTACGAGTCAATCTCAATGTTTGAGCATACCCAGTCAGCCAACAATATTTTAAAAATTTGTTTGAAATATTGGTAATATTCCGAAAATAATCAAAAATTATTTTAAAAGTAAAAAAAAATTGGAATTATTTTCAAAAATATTTTGTGAAAGCATTGATTCAATATTCTAAATTTTCATTTTTAAAGATATTGTTTATCTAACTAGGTTGTATCAAGTCAATGCAGGTGAAATGCCTTCAATTTTGAATGTAGGTAACCCGCAAATGACCCCTTTTGTTCGCCAGCACTCCGGGCTCCTAAGCGATAATTCGGTCCTGTGTATCAGACTTCAAATAAATGTTGGATTACTTTTGTTTTTTTATTATACCTTGAGTTGCTGTAGCTGGGTCTTCTGACATCGTTTTTTTCCGTTTTTCTCTCGCTTTGTTGTTCGGAATCTCGGAGATTCATCAATATTTGCAAGAAGTCCTTGCGATGTGGTTCGGCATCCTTTCTTTTCATCTCTTCTGCGTCTTTAATGATTGATCTAAGGGTGGAACAAAAAAAAATATCCAATTCTGTTCAAAATGCACGAGGCCCTGGGTCTATCGACCTTTTATTTTCAAAGCACATACTTATTAGCAATCACAAGGAGGAATTGCAAAACAAAGTTAGCTTGAGAATCGTCAGGTGAACATTCACATAATGTATTACGAGGTAAGATCTTCAGACAGCACGAGGCATAAATCCTTGATGATTATTGTTGGGCTAAGGAGATTTTATGACCTATATGTTGAAAATTAATTGAAGGCGAAGAAACATTGCTCATAACGTCCACAGTCTCCTCTGGCCGATTATAAAATCACTAAACGACTAAATTTTCATAAACTAATGTATCTCGCATGCAGCTGAAATGCATGACGTTGAGTTTTCTGAATGGCTTCTCTGATTTGCCCCATTGAAATAATTGTACCCACACGCTGCGCTACGAAGCTCGACCGAGGAGTCTAAGATATCCACACACCTTGCGGCGGGACTTGAGCATCGTTATGTCGTTGATATTTCCGAAAAAATTGTGGGGATGATCAATAACATACAAATGGCAGGTGGATAAGGGGAAAAATAACATTTAAAGGGGCGGTAGAAAAGTAATTTTTGAAAAAAAGCTCATGTTTTTTGTTTGCAAACAATTAAGAATTCCTAATAAGAAGTCGATTATCAGACTTTTGCGCTTTACGAAAAGACTTTTATTTTTACCTGTAAAACTGAAGGATCTCACAGCTGACATGCGATATACCGAGTTTTCCGTATAGACCAGGCCAGATACACTCCATGAACCAAATACAGTATTTGCGAAAGCTAAAAGACATCGTGAGCTCCAAGATGCGCCGCAGTTCACAATCCGGGTACTTAATTGCATTGCACTGAATGCCCAGAGCAGAGGCACTTATGACCTATGATAACATGCGTAATGTTGAGAGGAAAGAACACTCACACGCTGTGAGTAGAAGGAAAAAAATGAGCTTATATTGATAAAAAAAAATATACTTGTGTAATTGGATTGAAAAAATGCTCACGTCGAGGCTCCCGCTTAAAAGTGGGGAGTAAATACAACATAAAAGATTAGTAGAGAAGACGTGAACGTAACAACTATTTTATGGCTTTCTCAAAATTTTAAGCTCATAGAAAAGGACGAACTTATCGTTAAGTTGAAAATTATCAGTTAGTAGGAATACCCAGGTTCAATTTTACAATCAAACTCGTTTAATCGAATTTAAAATGGCTTGAAATATTGACTTTTTTCAATCAACAAATATTTCTCTGAAAATAGAAATCTATAATATCCCCAAAGAGAACCTTAAGTGGAAACATTTTTTAAAAATAATTTAATTTTTTAAATGTTTTCATATTTATTGTGCCATCCATTTAGAGATGCAAAATATAAAATGGCCTAACTATTTACCAACGGCAATAACTTGACTCATTGAATACTTTTTGTTTAAAGTATCATATCCAATTAATTACGCAGATTTCAGTGCGGGCGAGAAAAGCCTTCAATTTTTCTGCATGCAACAAGCGCATCCACGGAGCATGATGAGTTGGATTCAGGCGCTATGATTAACTTAGCCTCTTTTCGCACATCGACTGGCTCCAAAATTAAGAGAAACAGAGAACAATTCGATGGTGCAGGTGAAAATACCAAACCACGTATTTCGGTCTGCGACGATACTCAGTGTTCCGGATGACTTTTCTTCGTTATCCTGCAACACTATTCTCTAAAAAGTCCATGTAAAAATTCGAGCAGTATTTCTTCAAAATGAGTGATGATTTTCAAAGATTTTTTATTTTTCCATTTGGATTGCATTTTGCAAAAGGAACTACTAGCATTGCAATGTTGCTAAGATTGTGCAACTTCTTTTGTCTTGGAGGAAAAACCCGATTATCCCTTAATAGTTTCTATTTTAGTTGCTCAATCTTAGCATCATTGCAATGCTAGTGGTTCCTTTTTGCAAAATGCAATCCGTTTGTTTTATTGAAAACGTTGATAAAATTGTATATTCTCTAACAATAAGATTTCCTGCCTCACCTTAAAGCCGAAGCTGAGAATTATTTATTTTCTTTTACCATTTTCGACGATTCACCGGCATGCCTTATTCGCCAGTCGCGAGAACTAGCAGACTCGTGGAGCTTTTAAGATCCTAGAATCGGACTTCTCGGGTCATTTTATATGAGACTAGCTTAGTTTCAGCTCGAAGGAGAATTTCCGATTTTGATATTAAAATTTTACAACCTAACATTTTTGAATTCATTGAGACTTCTTTTCCTTTTACGATCTCCTCGAGAAAGCCTTATTTTGCATCGTCATGTCATTCTCACCTCCATCGTGTAATTGGCCATGAGTTCCTTGATACAGACCTCCACCTCTTCGGAACCCTGCTCCGAGCACAAACTCGAGATGTGGGCATCAAGTTTCTGCGCACATCCACAAAGTGACTGGTACAAGAGCCGTAATTTTGCCGAGCTAAACGCTTGCGCCACCTAGAAATCAGCACTAATAAAAACATTTGTCCTTTTGGGTTACATTTGGTTAATTTAGGAATTGGAACCCAAACCAACACAAATTTTGTGTTGGTTTTGGTAAAGTTTG
The DNA here is from genome assembly GCF_918797505.1 of Bemisia tabaci. NCBI lineage: Eukaryota > Metazoa > Arthropoda > Insecta > Hemiptera > Aleyrodidae > Bemisia > Bemisia tabaci. Next base: position 368,897 of record NW_027311736.1, on the reverse strand, counting down.
TGGTGAATTTAGCGCAGAAAGCAATGGAGAGACTGAGAAAATGCATTCCTCCGATTACGATGTTGGTATTTACCACTCGTTTTTTTTATTAAATACCTTTAAGAAAACTAGTTGTCATTTTCTCTTGAATTTGTTAAACGCAGACCAAGGTTATTTTATGTTTTACTTCTCGTATTAACCAAACTTTTGTGTCGAAATTTCTTTCTGTGAGGCCGCATGAAACTTTGTGAAGGCGTGACCAAGAAAGAGAGACCAAGGGGTCTAAATCCCAATTCTTCATGATCCGGTCTTTTGCCACATGAGAACGAATTCTTACGGCTTCCGGAAATTATTCACCCGGAGACCATGACAGATCCAAATTATGAAAATATGATCGAAATTTGAGAATATATTTTATGATGAAAATACTGAGCTCTAAAAAGTTGTTACTAGGACGGCTTACAGATGACTGAAACCACATAAAACGTTGTCCCCGAAAAAAGTAATTTTCCATGATTTTTAGTGTTGAGTCAGATTTTCTCTATCGAATACCATACGTTGTTCAACTCCTCCCCCCCCCCCCCCAATACAAGAGTTAAGGAACTTCAAATGTTTACATTCGAAGTTTCAAAAAATATTTTACCCTTTAAGAAACTGAAGAGTGATGTTCTGCACACCAGGCTACTAATTTTTCACAGGTTTCAACTTTCAAAATACGATTTTCTTTGTAAGGTTTCTTCGGGAATGTTATCTACCATTACCCTTTGTCTAACTATGTGCCATCGATGGCCACAGAGGTGGAAGAGATCTTGAGTCAATGGATCGTCCTCGTTGGTTTTGACGTCGTGCCGATCGTGGAAGTGAGAAAAGCTGTTCACCAAGCAGCAACGGATGATTTCCGGATCACGGAAAAAGAGCGATGGTCGACCTATCTGATAAGTGCCACCCCATTTGTGTCCTGACAGCGCATCGTATTGTTGAGTGAACATCGTCCAAAGTGGAAGGCGCCCCAGTGATATAGCCACCGTCTGGCAAAATCAAAAGAATGAAGCGATGATGAAAACGCAGAATTGGATTAGCCTCACGGTGGCACTATACCGAGTGTCCGGAAAGTAACGTACTTAACTTTCAGGATTGAGTATTTGGCTCAAAATATGACTTTTTCCTCTAGACATGTATGTGGTTGAAGACGCTTCATAAGTGAGCTATGCGCTTCCAAATTTGCCATTTTTTTCTTTAAAATTATGCGATTCCTCGTTATTTTGTCGCAAGTAGCTGGAGCTTTGTGTGGAGGGGTATTTTTTCAGCGTAATGTTCATTTTTCGCGTTTTCAAGGACGTACGTCTTCGGAAAATGGCATTACGGGCGTTCTCGAATTTTGAAATTACGATAACTATTTTAATAGATAATATTTGGAAAAATGAATGATGGTACGTGAAAGAGCGCAAAAAATCAAGCGGGGTAGGCAGAGCACAAAATTTTACAGAAACGCGTCATTTTGACGCAACAGAGCTTTGAAAAAGTTTCAGATTTTCAAAGCTCCTTGCTGGACAGGCAATTTTCACTGCAAGGTCAGTAAGAAAGTATAGCGCATAGCAAAGGTCGAAGCTCATAGCTCACTTATGAAGCGTTCTCGGGCATATGTGTATAGGAAAGAAAAGCCAAATTTTGAGCCGAAAAATTGATCCTGAAAGTTAAGTACGTTAATTTCTGGACAGCCTGTATATCCTCTTGCTGCATATTGATTGATGAATTACTGAAATTAGGATTAATTTTTGTCTGTCTTTTCGGCGACCACGTAAAACCTTTAGAATCTGTAAGTACATCTTCATATTTACGAGTCTAAACTTTCAGTCTATGTTTTGAGGTGAAGTTAGCGAGGAAGTAAGATAATAATTTGGCATGAGAAAGATGATTTAAAGATATGCTCGAAACATTCAAATTTGAATGAATTATTTTAAGAGTTATCGGTCTCACCTGAACGAAAAGTCTCCACTTTGAGACGCAAGGGACCCCAAGTTTGGCCCAGTATTTGTGCTTCTTGTGGAAACGGTACTGGCCATAGATAAAAATACTCATTAGTATTAGTAGAATGACGGTGAAAGTCTCCATCTACCCGAACAGTTCTTGCACGCAGAAACTGATCAGTACTGGCAATGGAATACTTTGTCCGCAGGTTATTGAATTTTTGTATCTGTAAAAGAAAAAACCAATGAGACAAACGAGGCTTTTTAATATGAGTCAGTTTTTATTAAACCAAGAGTGTCTCCTTTACTGCCGTGCCATGGAAAAAACACCGTATAAGCATTCGAAAGTTGCCAATTGCCTCTCGGGAAATATTTATACTTGCAGAAGTTTATGAATATTTTTCTTGAAATTTTCAGGCACTTTAGATCAAATTATGAGTGAAACCCTCGATATATTCGCAGAAAAATATTTACAAATTTTCCCGAAATTCGTGATTTATCGACGGGGATTTGGCAACTCATAAAAGCTCTTACGGCATTCTTCCTCCGCACGGCAGTGAAATAGAGTACCTATATAGCGAGAGTATGGATAGATCGTTTCATGGAGGACTTAGGGCCAAAAGAGGAGCCATTCTTCTAACCAACTTCTAACACACAAAATTTCACTGCCAGTCTGCAGATACCAATTCTAACCAAGATGGCCAAAAATGTACAGAAATGAGCGTTCTTCCACAAAAATGAGTAAATTTATGAAAAAACTAAGTCAAATACGTGCTTTATAAACAACGGTTCCTAACACTTGTACTAGAAAATCGCTCTGGTTAATTGAAATACATACATGCGGTTGACCGCATTTCTGGGATCTAACTTTATTCGCGGAGGCATCGGTGAAGGCCTGGTGGATTTTCGGAGTGTCACATCTGTCTATACTCTCGCTATTGGGTACTCTACAGTGAAGGAGAAGGATAGAAGGATAGGAAGATTCCTAAATTTTTCTGATGGGGAAGCATGAATAGACAAAAATAAGTACTTGCACGTTGACAGTACGCTCTCTTATACTAAAAGCTGATTGGTCGTATATTTTAAGATTACTGGTGCTGTGATTAATTTAGAAAAACACATTCGCAGTCTGATTCAATTGACAAAAGGAAAACACATTCGCAGGCTACTTACTTCTTTTATGGATACACTTTTAGAAAAACACCGAGTCGAGCGCGTACGTTCAATTAAAGCGCTTCATCTAAATCCTCCCAGCGATATGTTTAAGCAATTAATTATATAAATGGTTGCAGCGTGTGTCACAAAAAAATGAGCATATCAGGTGTACTAATTACGAAAGCAAACCCTTCATTTGCGTTGTTGGTTGTTGATGGCGGTAAGACTTGGTCTCGGAAATATTGATCTCGGCCGCATGAGTTAGAGGTTTGCTTCGACCTACCCGCACGCTTAAATAGCCTTCAATTTCGAAGCTAGGCCATTTTCGCGACACATTACTCTTAGTATCGTTGAGAAAGCTGACCGTGACATTATAGAGTAAGGAGTAAGGACTGTGCTGGCTGAGATGAAATACGTAAAAGGGGATCTCTTCTCTCAAAGTATGTGAAAATGCGCGTTTTTGAAAATGAAAATTGAATTATTTTACTTTTAAATTGCTATCATTACTTCGCAATATTGGTTGTAATTTAATTAACAATCGGAATGAGAGCTTCGGATGTAAAATTTTGCCACTGACCCGAGAGTGAAAGAGAATTATTATTTTTAGGGGTGTTTGAGAATTAACTGTTACCCATGGGGAGGGGAATTGGAGGTTCAAACGCGAAAATGTGTAACATTTTAGGTGATTAACGAAGACTATTGTCACACTTCTTGGTCTAAAAAACATACTGGAGTTGGTATTTACTCACACTTAAAACAACGTAATCCTTTCATCAGTGATCATATTTGCTTGAATTTTGAAACATTGAGGTATAACACTGATGCGTTTCTTATCACAATTTTGCCACAACCTTGAAACTGTTTTCTCGTCACACTGGCGATCAGCAATGTCGATCGCATCAGTTTTTTTTTTTTAAAAAAAAAATGGCTGAATTTATTTTGTATTCTTTGTTGGTAGGTTCTCCCATAGGATGAAATACCAGGCTGATAGATTTGATGTATCTTTCATTTTTGCCTGCATGATCCATTGTAGTACCTGTCTCCTGCCTAGCTCAAAGGAACGGTGCAGGACCATCATGTCACTCAATTTGCCGCACTGCAAAATGAAGGCATTCTACATTCACACAATTGAAGTCCATCGCATCGATCAACTCTTCTACTTGAGAGAGTCTATAGGAATTATATGTCATTGTCAAACCTCCTCCCTTCATGCATTTGATCATTTACCTTTAATCTAAGATACCAAGTATTCTGGGAGCTGTTATTCATCAGTTCATTACTACAGGACAGGAAAGTGTCGTCAATCGCTAGCCAGCGGCTCCATTACTGGAACCATAAAAGACAACCATCTGAACCATGCAATACACGGAAAAAAAATGGATTGCTGATTTAACAATTATATTGTTAAAAAATACGTCCGACATGTTTCAAATGTACATTTTACAATAATGAAAAACTAATTTAATCACAGGGGTGGTTCAGTCACCATTTTATTATTGTAAAATCTACATGTAAACATATTCGAAACTTTTTTTAACTACAAGATTGTTAAATCAGCAATTTTATTTTTTCCGTGTACACTGCATTTGGATGTCTTATCGCGCTTCTATAAACTCTCAATGTTAAATCCGCTGATCGTCTACGTTTTTTGGACGAATGCACAGTTGAAGACAATGTCCTGAAGTGCTATCGTACATTTTATTCTTGGCAACGGTTGATAATGATTGTTATTATTAGGGATTCGTAATTGCTGCTCTCCATCACGGCGAAGGGAGGCCAGTGAGGCCACGTCATTGATCAAAACGCTTATTTGCTCACAAGGACATATTTTTTGAGCTCGCACTCTAGTAGCCGCTACTTTCACAAATAAAAATAATCTATGATTTTACAATGCCCATAGTGGGATCCAGGTCCTATTTAATTAGTTAATTCTCAGTTTCTCTTCAATTAACTAATTCTCCTAGTTAATTTTTAGGGAATATAATTTTGTAAATTTTGATATTTTACATATTTTCAGTATTTTTAAAAGTAAAGAGGAAATTGCATGCTTTTGACAACACTGTGATCGCGCTGGTTCCTTTTGGTCAAATGCGATCCTATTGTTTAGACAGGAAGTTTGAAGTTCCGGAAATACAGCACTCCGGCGAAAGCATATCAGCGTTTCGATTATTAAAACTATTTCGGCACGACAAGACTGGACCAGTGGCCATCATGGACCCTGGACCCCATTTCAACCACGTAATGTATCGCAGTTCGATGTTCACTTCACAGAGTTCAACAAAAGAGCCGCCATACTGATGTTTTTTTTCTTTTTTTCTTTAACTTATACAATAAAAAATTAGCAATTGAAACTAATATTTACAGCAGCTAAAAATAATAACAGCAGCATTAATATTTACAGCCTTATATTTACTAATATTTACTAATTTTACTTACATATATTTTTTTTCAATGAAAATTCTTCCTCTCTGTGAAGTAACCCAATTTTGCACCAGAAACATTTGGACTACATTTTGCAATTTGGAACTATAAGTTCTAGCCCGGTTTAAAAAACGACGTATGTGCCATTAGTTTCCCTATGCACATAAGTGTTTTTCCAGAAGAGCCAGAATTTATAGTTCCAAATTGCAAAATGCAGTCCATTTAGTGCTAATTAAATTGGTCTCAGCTTGAGACCCGATCATTTCAGTTAAAAAATTTCTCTGATAGCGGCTGTAATATTTAACGGGATCGCAGTATCACTCCATGCTGCTTTTTTCAGAATCTCCCTCAACAGTCTCAATATCCAAAAACTAGAGAGCTATGCCCCGTGACCGCCTCGCGGTCAACGCTCAGAAACGCTTTGCGCCTTAAGCGTTATGCGTCATGCGTTACGCTTCACTCATGTAATATTATTTAATAGAGTATTGATTAATGGTTCCCAATTAATTGAAATGTTTTTATACTGAAGCTGTTGTTTTTATTTGCGCACGCGATCTTCACGTGACGTTTCTCTCCATGAATATCTCTTTCCATCTCAAACCTCACGCGTTGGCAGCGTCACCTCGTAAAATGTGTCAACAGAAGCGTTAACAGAGGAACACAAGTAGGCCGACAAAACGTCGCGTCAGGGTGGGTTAGGTCACGCTAACAGAAAAAACAAGCGGTTTCGCGATTTTGACATTTTCTTAGTAAACATTGTCCTACACTGAAAAAAAATTCTCGGCGTTTTTACCAGGGTCCGTTGGTACCTTTACCATCCCACTTTTTTGACCAATTATTGGTAATTTTACCAAGACAGACTGGTAAGCTTACCTAAAAACCGGTATTTTTACTGTTTTTTCAGGTAAGAATACCACTTTTATTGGTAATAAATTCCGGTATCTTTGCCATTTTATCTCGGTAATTCTACCACAGTCGATAAAAAATATTGGCGTTTTTACGAAGGTCCAGTAAAATTACCGAGAAAGTTCAATAATTTTACCGAGATTCTCGGTAAACTTACCGATTCCATAAATGGTAATTTTATCAAGAAAAAACTGGAATCAAATAGAACCCTGAATTCTTGGTAATTTTACCCTTTTCTTAGTAAATACACCGGATTTATTTTTCAGTGTATGTCCTAGAAAAGTTTTCTCCGTCGGAAGATATGAAGAGAGGATATTCAAATCCGGTAAGCGCCATCAGATGTTGCTAAGATTGTGCGATTGTTCCTCTTTCTTGACATAAGTCTTGTAGTAAGTGGTCTGAGATAAAAATGTCTGGTCATTAAAAATCAAAATCTAGAGAAAGTTTTCCGGTATGAGGTCTACGACATGAGGAATGGAGCACTCAGATGGTTTTACACGTGGGAGTACCATGCAAAATCTTAGCAACACCGGATGGCGCGGCGCTCACCAGATTTTGATTTTTTTATCTTTAGAGAATGTTTTAAAGTGACAATTATTCAGAACCAAAAAAAAAAAAAAGGCGACACTACAAGCGAATGATTCGAGAAAGATTAGTACCAAATAATTCTAAATTGAAATTTTGGTTTTACGGTATTTGTAAGAATATTGTGGCACAAAAGTCAAAAAATATCAAACCAGTTGGGGGTTGTGGATATTTGAAGTTTGAAGATCAATAAACGTATTTTAAGAAAAAGTCGTGTGAAGTTTCTCACTTTTAAATCTATTTCTCTCCAATTTCCCATGTCAGAAAAAAATTATGAAAAATTCTGCGAACTCAGCTCATTTAGCACTATCAAATGAAGCAATAAAATTTTCGAGTGCAAATTCTCCATTCCTTAATCAGGTATGCGGTTAAGACGATACGGGTTCCCGTGTCCATCCATTAGGTAGAAATTTTTGTGTTCGAAGTCCATTCCTCGTGTTAAATTACGATGCAGAGGGCAAAATTTCCCGATACTCCAGTCCGACATGTCAGAGTAGTTGGGTCTCTTGCCGAACGTCTTCCCGTATATGACGTAATCTGCGTAATGTCTGCAGTTGCAAAAGATCGGATTGTAAGGTAGCACCACTCCAACCATTCTAAAAAGAGACATTTCAATAAAAATATTAATGAATGAAAAAAAACTCGCTGGTCACTGCAATAGCTATTCAACTGCGTTGAAGGTCCCGGAAATTTTTAAATGTTCAAACTGCTAAAATGTGAGTGAAGTTCGCGAAGATACAAGCAAATAATGTTCATTATTTCGTCACCTTCCGGCAAAAGTATCACAAGTTCCATGCGACGTTTAAAAACTTCCGCCGCCATTTTATTTTTTTACAGAGAAATTGTTCAGCGAAACTGTCCGAAAATTTCACTCAGTTTCCCTGGTAAAAATTGGCGATAGGAGCTGCGTCTTAGAATACCATGGGAATTCTTATAGCCGGCTAAAGAGGGCTACAGAAAATCATATAGCTGGCTGTAGAAAGCGGAGAAAATCACACAGCCGGGCCATACGAAGCGATAAAAAATTATACAGCCGGGCTAAAGTTCCTATCAACGAGATATACAGTTTATCGCTATATGAAAAGCTATAAGAAATTGTGTAGAAATTCGTGTGCTTTGGAAATCATTAAGTTTAATACGGGAACCACCTTAATATTTGCAAAACACACATCATATTTTCCTTTAATACATATTTTTTTTTCATCAATTAAAATGCGAATAATCCATACAGGATGTGCAAACATTTCAAAATCATGAGTTGAAAAACGCTAACTCCATAAAGCGGAGCGGCGACGCACTGGCGCCTACAAACCTAACAGGGATACTTCACGCATCGCGCAACGCGTGAAGTATCCCTGTTAGATTTGTAGGCGCCAATGCGCGTCTCGCGCTGGCTGCCCGCCCGCCGCGCCGCGCGCCGCAGCGTGCCACAGTACTTGACTTGAAGCAACTATTTCACATCAGAGGTATTGCACAGTATCACACGAAATTGAAGGCGCTCCAACATATTAGGAATGGCAGGCATCTTTCAAAAGTACGGAGCTTTCCTCGCAAAATAAATCAAGATACTACGGCACAGAAAGAGAGCGGTTAGTCCAAAAACTCACTAAGTCCTAGCATCCGTAATTAGTACCGTTCAGCATACACTTTATCGCCCGGTTGTTTCTTAATCGCCATCGACTATAAAAGGCTATAAGTAATGGGCCTGTTGCAAACTTTTGCTAGAGCAAAACTAAGAGTTGTTTCTTATAGATAATGCCTCAAAAATCACGATGAGCGCATCGGCAAACTCTGAAATGCACTCATAACTTCACAATCTGCGTAAGAAATTTGCGGTTTTTTGAGCTTCCCGCTTCAAAAACGATACTACGGCACAGGTGAACATTTTGTAAGAGGAGTCGTTCCATCGTCGGCAATAATCATCATGGCCGACGCCAATCCGCCAAAACACGTTTGATGGGACGAGATAACACCTGAACTGGATTAGACCAGATAACAATCGGTGTGTTAACGTTCATATTTTCCACGCCCGAATTGATTGACCTTGAACTCTCCTTGAATTACGCGCGGAACTGCGTGCAAGCGTCGGCCATGATGAATATCGCCGACGATGGAGCGACTCCTCTAACAAAATGTTCACCTATGCCGTAGTATCGTTTTTGAAGCGGGAAGCTTAAAAAAACGCAAATTTCTTACGCAGATTGTGAAGTTATGAGTGCATTTCAGACTTTGCCGATGCGCTCATCGTGACTTTTGAGGCATTATCTACAAGAAACAACTCTTATTTTTGCTCTAGCAAAAGTTTGCAACAGGCCCATTGTGTAGCCGACTATGGAAGCTATTGGTAATCTTATAGCCGGCTGTAGGACTATGGTATTTTGGAGCACAGGTTCTACTGCAAATTTTTACCAGGGTTTCTTTGTGCTGTCGATAAAATTCAGTGAAATTTTCAAACAGATTCAACCATCAATCTCTGTATGTTGGAGTTTTTTGCCAACGTGCGTTAAAATTCAGCATAGAGCTGAAAATCTCAATACGGAGAATTGTATTGAGATTTTCAGCTTTACGCTGAATTTTTAACGCACGTTGGCAAAAAAACTCCAACATACTGTCTTACGACCCGAGCGTCTACCACAATCAGTTTGTGCAACAACTTCTCTGTAAAAAATTAAATGGCGGCGGAAATTTTTAAACGTCGCATGGCGCTTGTGACACTTTGGCCGGAGGGTGACGATCTGTATTTTTGTATCATCCGAATGTAACATCTGCCACTTTTTTTTTTTTTTTTTTATCCTATTAGCCTCATCAAACCGGAGATGGCTGTGCTGAAGGGCCTGCACTGGGAGAAGCAGAGTATTATTTTCTCCATCCTTTCACCACAGAAAAAGTGTGCCACTCTCTGATTGGTCGGCGAGTTCTAGGGCTATCATCGTAGCTCGATTCATCGTCCTCGCTCCTGGTTGTGGATCAAGGTGAACAAACAAGATGGCCACATGGTTCCAGACATGTAGAGATCTCCTAATTTCCAGCCTCTGAGATGAATTCTGAACAATTTTTGATGGATATTTTTACCATAAATTAAACTTTTTGGTGATTCTTATGAACCGGTAACAGCATAAGCAAAACGAATTCCTCTTGGTTTGTTTACATATTGGTCCATAAGAGTCCCCATGGAAATCCTAAAAATGCGATGAACCAATCAGAGAGCGGTAGGTACAGACATGACACTATTTTTCTTAGACAAGTACTCTTGAGCTAATTAAAAGTGGATATAGTGGTTTTAAAATACCTCAAGTTTACCTAACTCTTTCCTATTATTAAATGAGAGATAATACCAAAACTGTCAGAATTAATACGTAGATGATGAGTGCCCAAAAAACCAGAGTGACCGTTGCTATAAAACAGGATCTTCTCCTTCCAATGGATCATAAAAATATCAGTTGAAATTTCGATCTACTAATATTATAGTAATTGCACCTGCGCCCTGCGGGCACAGGTAGTGGATTCAGTAATATACACGGAGAAAAAAACTTCGTGCGTGGGACCCGAAGTTTAGGTCATATGGATCTCTGAGGTTTTCGGATTGAGCGTCTGAGCACTTTAGGTCCATCTGCTGAGGTTTGGATCACACATCTGAAACTTTAGTTCTTACATCTGAAGTACTTCGGTTTTCACATCGCGAAAAACTTCGGTTCTCACATCCGAAAAACTTCGGTTCTCACATCTGAAGTACTTCAGATGTAAGAACTGAAGTTTCAGATGTGTGATCCGAACCTCGGCAGCTAGACCTAAAGTGTTCAGATGCTCAATCCGAGAACTTCAGAGATCCATATGACCTGAACTTCGGGTCCTACGCACGAGATTTTTTTCTCCGTGTAAATGCAGTAATCTCAGTACGAATAAGGTACCCTACCTATATGTTAGCGAAACAATTTCCTCGAAGGCGAGACGGGGCTCATTGCGTGGGTTAGGCCCAACACTGAACAACTCGTCTTCGGCAAAGGAATCAATCCGCTCCAGGTAACTCGTTCCGTTCCTCATGTTGAAGTTATTGAAGTGAAATATGTTATCGTTCACGACAACGCCCAGTGGAAAGCTCTGAGCAGGAGGAGTCTCCTATGTCCCGGGATCATTTGTACCATGTCTCCGTTCGCCACGTCGGCCCAATGACGGAATTTAAGGACGCAGCAATAAGATCTGCCAACGGCCTGGACAATTCGCTTGGGGAAGCCACGCGCGCGTCTTCCGGATAGAGCCGCCTGCGGGTTTTCCTTTGCAGACCACGGCGAAGAGGAGGCCCTCGATTTCGGAGCGATGACTACGAAATCCGTCGGCCAAAGAATGAAGAAAACTGTACACAGATGTTCTGAGTCAAAATTCAAGGCAAACGTAGCTATCTAGAGATTGATTTAGAGAGAGTTATAGGGGGGAATTTGGAGATGAAGATTGGGGGTCTAGCCTAGAGAACATGTATGGACTGCATTTTGCAATTTGGAACTGTAAATTCTGGCCCGGTTTAAAAACAACGCATGTGCCATTAGTTTCCCTATGCACATAAGTGTTTTTTCAAACGAGTTAGAAGTTATAGCTCCAAATTGCAAAATGCAGTCCATATATGGATTGAATTTTGCAATTTGGAACTATAAATTCTGGCTCTTCTGGAAAAACACTGATGTGCATAGGGAAACTATTGGCACGTACGTTGTTTTTAAACCTGGCTAGAATCGGACGTATTTCTATCAAACGGAACTAAGCGCCATATGGGGAAGAGGGTAGAGGGGGGCTCGGATTGGCGGCGGAACTGGGCGTCGGGCTCATTCCATCCTGAACTCACAATGCTTTTCCATGGCGCTTAGTTCCGTTTGACAGAGCGCGCTATCCGGCATTCCAAATTCCTCAAAAGGAATTCAAATTGGCGCTTAGTTCCGTTTGACAAAAATACGTCCAATTTATAGTTCCAAAGTGCAAGATGCAGTCCATATATGTACAGGGAGGGTACGGACGGACAGATCAGAACAAGGGGCTCTTGGAGCCCAAAAGGGTAGACAACCTTCGAACACGAAAATGTCGCTGCCAAAATCCTTAGATTCCGACATCAAACCAAGAAGGGCCAAGAATGTTTATAGATGAGCGTTCTTCCGCAAAAATAAATACACTTATGCTAAAACTACACACTACACTGTAAGTCAAACAGGGTCGGACTGGCTCGCATCTAAGGGCGTAGACCCTTGGCTGGTTAAAGGGGCGTAATGTGATATTTCCTGATGGGGCATCCCCTTCGTGGAGAGGGGTTCAGAAAATTTTGGCAAAACAGCACAAGTTTACGATATTTTCAGGTTTTTATTAATCGTACTAAGTAAAAATTGTAAAATTGAACGTATTGAAATGACCGACAGACTTCTGAAATTAAAAAGAACATAAAAAATTAAAAGCCACTGGACGCATCCAAGCACCATTATTTCCATAAGAACCGTGTCAGTGCTGCGCTTTACACGAGCTTAAAACGTGGGTCTAAAAATCCATCCTAAAAAAGAATCAGGCAAGAACCTAAAAAAAGAAGAAAGAACGAGTATCAACACAGCCGACGACAAGAAATACGTATTCGGGCCTCTTTTTTAACTTTTTTCCCGAATCTGAGCGACCCCTCATTGGCAGCATATAGCAGAGCATTGAGAATTCACGCTTCGCGTCATCGCGCTTTCAATTTTTCAGATGCAGTACGGACGTCCATCAAGTACGAATAGTTGTATCTCTGTGCCGTCGTTAACGCGCATCCTTTCCCTAGCTCTATTTCCATGTTGTGTTTGTTTCCGTTTGTCTTATTTGTAATGTTGCTTTAAACTAGAACAGAGCATTGCGAGTTCACGACTCACGCCATCGCGTCTTACATTTTTCATATGCAATGTGGACATCCATCTTTCGATAATAGTTGTATCGCGTTTACACTTTAGATGTCTCTTACTTTTGAATTTCGAAATAAATTAAGGTTAAGTTTGTCGAGATATGCTATGACATGTCCAAATCAATAGTCATTTTGAAAAGGAAGAAATATGTTTAAAGGTCTCTCATGAGGTCTACATAATAAGTGTGCGTATGTCTAAAAATCAAACCGGCTATCGTTTTCTACGGGAGTTACACATAGAGAATGAAGAAAGGGGATGATAAAGCGCCTGTATGTCAACAAAAAGGTGACAATTTCACAGAAAAGTGTTTACGCTTCAGAAAGTAGTTCTTGGACCTCTGTTCACCACTATGCGTAAAAGCATCTCCCTTTACTTCTAACTCTCCCTTCTTCCGTTCATTTAAGAAATTTTCCGCATCTATTCTCGGTCGTAATTTGTCTTTTCTCTTCACATTTTGCTATCTGTCAGAGGGGCGCTTTTTTGGCGCGCCAAGGGGGCGTATCTGCCAATGGCAGATTGGCCGTATGGCCAATCGGAGCCTGAAGTCAAACACGTGCTTTACAAACGACTTGCCAGAAAAACTGTAAAAGTAAATCACTGTGAATATTTAGGATTCTTAGGTTGGCTGCGCTTTTGGGCCCTAAGAGCTCCATGACCTAACCTCAAAATTACCGGCGTGTCCGTGCTTTCCAGAGACAAGAGACCCTCCACTAGTATCTTGGCCATTGTGGAAGCTTTTACTTTCGGGACTTCAGCATTCTACTGTTGACTTACCTACGTGGTTGATGTTTAACAACGTGTTGGCAGTTTCGTTTTGCAAACAAGTCGAAAATGACCGAAGTTTGCGAAACTTGTTTGGCTCATGACGTCACCCGAAGCTCATCATTGACCATGTAGGTAGGTCAACAGCCGAAATTGAGGTGATGACTGTTGCTCCCTAATAATTGTCCATAAGGAACTGTTGAATCCCGAAAGTAAAATCTTCCACCTGTCGCTAGGAGGCATAGAGTACATAGAGTCGTAATGTAAATGGGAGAGCTGGCGCCATGTTCTGCTCGACGAGTTCCGAGCCCGGTGTGCGCCGAGTTCGGGTCACTTTTTCGATACATTTTCGATCCAAAATGGCGGTGTGGAATACATGGTGATTCCTATCTCCTTCGTTGTTGTTGTTGTTGTCATCGGATGGCCGGGTACCCGTGTATCGCAAACAATCGATTATGTATCGAAAAAGTGACCCGGCGTCACACAGGAGTCTCGGAATTCGGGACATGGAAAATGCTTAAAAGTGGCGCCAGCTCTCCCAATTACATTACGACTCTATGTACTCTATGCTAGGAGGCCAGTGGAGGGTCTCTTGTCTCTGGTGCTTTCCCTGTTTGGGTAGTCTTGTTCAGTGAGGTAGAGGATAGGTGGGTCCGGGAGGCCTCCTCCAACAAATTTTCCGAAAAAAACACTTTTTGTCTCTGTTCGAGAGAGGGAGGCAATGGGGCATGCTACCGTGGCGTGGCCCCCTCTGACTTTGATATTGTAGCCATCCTGCTCAATGCTCATGTTACTCATGAAAGGAGTAAGTGCAGTTTAACTGTTAGTTAACAACTAAATAAAGTTTCTTGAAAACGGACCAAGTGGTGTCGGAGCGGAAAATTTTACGGAGCGAATCCTTCGTTTCTTTTAAAAATTTTCAGAATATTTCAAAACGCTCTCAGAAATTGATGGAGAGAACTTTCTTGTTTATTTCTGAAAATTATAAAATGTTTTCAATTAGAGTAAGATAAACATGGAAGTATTCAAAATCCGAGATTAGCTTGATCTCCATGATTTAAACGATGTGGTATAAAAGGAGAGTACCTTCGCAAAGTCCAGCAATTTTGAAATTTAAGCATGTGTTTTTCAAGGCTAGCCTCCGCGCCGCATTTTTGTTCACGCAAAACAATGATCGTTTAATATAAATTGGTTTCAAGGGTTTTCACGATAAATGCTTATATTATATCATATACGTTTTATTATAAAAGCATTCTATATAGTCTATTGTGTAGAACTAATTTGGAACGAACAGGGACTTACCAATAATGAATAGACGAAGAATAATCATGACGGAAGATCCAATCCATCCAACTATCGACCAGTGCTGTAAATTTACATGCGTTTTGCCCACATGAAGACCTAATGCAGCATAATGATAATCATCATGAGGTCCATAGTGTATCAGAAATATTGAAGTATTTTCTTTAATTTGTGCAATTCAACGGGAAAAACATGTTATGAATGTTAATGTTTAGAATATTTACATATATATATCTATACTATAAGCTCCAAGACCTCCTAATTTTGCGAAACTGGTAACGCTTAGTTCCAGCGTTCTACCAAGCCGATTTTTATGATTTTTGCGGCTATCGACGATTAATTGTCTCTAGATAAGCCAACTCTTTTCAGATTTTCAAAATATGGCCTAGGTTTTTTATATTAAGTGGTAAAGTTGCGAATTCTCCCATTTAAACAATGTAAATTTATACTTTTTGTCATAGTTCGTTTGAGCGTTCTACCCGGCCGATTTCCAAGTTTTTTGCGGTAATCGACGGGTAATTGGCCCTAGATGAGCCCGCTCTATTCAGATTTTGGAAAAAGGACCCAGGTTTTTTTACAATCACGTTATAAAAGTGAGTGAGTTTTCAGAATGCTCCGAGACTGCTACCGCTATGCGCGGGAGGATGCGCAGTGGTCAAGGAGGTTGCGCAGTAGCTGTGTAGCCTGCGCATCAGCTCTACACTTATCTACACAAGATTCGCTCTAATTCCGTCAAGACGAGCGGTGGCCGAGTCGTCAAAGACGTCGGAAGCGTCCACTCAGATCATGGTGTGAGTTCGATTCCCACATCCGATATACTTAATTATTACCTGATTTGATCGTTGATTTACTGCAATATTTCATCAAGCAGTCATTCCAAAACGCGTCCTTTAGACTTCAAAAAAAAAAAAATGTGTTTCTTTATCATCAAAACCAAAATGTATTATATTCTAAGAGTAAAGGATATCTCATATCGTAATTTTTTAGGGGAAAAATAAAACTAACACCGATAGGAGGGTAAAAATAGGGCCGCGAAGCGGCCCATTGACGGCGCGAGCGCCTTCAGGGGGTTGGGCCGCGTAGCGGCCAGGGGGCGTAGCCCCCTAGTTTACACTAATATTACACATCACTAAGTGAATGGTTCTAACCGAAAAATTACTTGCGAACATGAGAAGGACACTATTTACGAGCTAAAATCAAATATTTATAACGATGAAACTTTCAGCGTCACGATTATCTCGACAACAATCACTCTCGTAGCGTACTTTTGAAGCATTTCTTTAGCATATTACCTCAACTGCTGAAATTTTTCGGTTTTAAGAGGAATTTTTTGCCTACAGCGTGGCAATGACGTCGCAAAATCTCGGGTGGTGCGAATATTTCAGTTTCACGAAATTTTGAAAAGCAACGGTAAAAATCTTGATTGACGTATCGTTTTAAAATTTTTTAAAACGCTTGTCCTTGTAAACGTTTTGACGTAAAGTAGAGTTCAGACCTGAAATCGACTTTCTAGGTTTGACTCCATAGAATTAAAGTGCCATCAACTAGTGACGCATAATCGCACAAAAAATGTACATTCGCCGTTGAAAAAGAAAAAAACCTCTAGTGCTCCGGCTTAATGAACGATGGTTTTTTCCTGCTCAAGACCTTTCCTGCTCAGCAAGAGCAAAAAATTTACTCTTTGATGATTTCAGAGAGCGAATTGAATTTCACTGCAAGGATTCCAAGCCAGGAAGAGGAAGAATCGAGTAACGTGCCGTTGTTGCACTCCAGGGAATTATGTGGGAAGGTAATCAATTTTTGTTTATGGCAATCTTTCTGATGCTGTTAACCTACTCCTGTATGAGGAATTTCGGTGAATTTTGCAGTTAAATTCCACGTGTGATGGTTCTCGCCTTTTTTTTGGAACTTACTCGTTGATCTTAGATGGAACTTACAGTCCAATCGTGTTCTTCAACTCAGATAGCCACGAGGTTTGTATAGTTACATCTAGGAGTTGCAATCAATGATTTATGTTCATTTATAAGTTAATCGATGAATTGAATGAATGCGCAATTAATTTGCCCTGCTTCTATTCTCGCCCTCTCTCGCCGGAACGTATCGGAGGTGAAACTGCAAAAACACGTACTTGTTTGCTGTGCTTCAAATCTAAACTCCCATTTTATTTTACCAATGGAGAACAAATCGACATGCTTGCTTGAAACTCTCACAGAATTTTCTTCACATAGAGAGAATTGTCAGGGTGGTTTTCAAGAAAGATATTGAGTATTTTTTTATTGTAGAGATTACTTATGACACAAAGTCCGCAGTACCCTGGTAAAAATTGGCGATAAGAGCTGTGTTTCAAAATACCATAGGAATTTTATAGCCGGCTAAAGAAGGCTACAGAAAATCATATAGCTGGCTGTGGAATGCGGAGAAAATCATACGGCCGGGCTATACGAAGCGATAAAAAATTATGCAGCCGGGCTATAGTTCCTATCGCCGGGCTTTACACTTTATCGCCTGGTGTTGCTTTTTCGCCATCGATTATAAAAGGCTGTAAGAAATTGTGTAGAAATTCGTGTGCTTTGGAAATCATAAGTTTGATTCGGAACCACCTTAATATTTACAAAACACACATTATATTTTCTTTTAATACATATTTTTTTTCATCGATTAAAATGAGAATAATCCATACAGGATGTGCAAACATTTCAAAATCATGAGTTGAATAACGCTGACTCCGCCAGATTAAACATTAGAGCCTAACACAAAGCGGAGCGGCGACGCACTGGCACCTACAAACCTAACAGGGATACTTCACGCATTGCGCAATGCGTGAAGTATCTCTGTTAGGTTTGTAGGCGCCAATGCGCATTTTGCGCTGGCTGCCCGCCTGCCTTGCCGCAGCGTGCCACGCAACGGCGCTTAAAGCAACTATTTCACACCAGAGGTATTGCACAGAATCATACGAAACTGAAGGCGCTCTTATATGTTAGGACTGGCAGGCATCCATCAAAAGTACGGAGCTTTTCCGCAAAATAAATCAAGATACTACGGCACAAAAAGAGAGCGGTAGTCCAAAAACTCACTAAGTCGTAGCATCCGTAATTAGTGACGTTTAGTATACACTTCATCGCCTGGCTGTTGCCTTTTCGCAATCGGCTATAAAAAGCTATAAGAAATGGTGTAGTCGGCTATAGAAGCTATTGGAAATCTTACAGCTGGCTGGAGGTCTATGGTATTTTGGAATGCAGATTCTACTGCCAATTTTTACCAGGGTAGCGCAAACTGAGGTAGAGCGTTTTTGCAGATTCATCGGCAATATTCAGATTTTTCAGCTCCTATGAGGAGATAGAGAAAGTATATGCTCTGATGTAGCGATAGGATTAAAGACAACATTGAAGTAAAATGAAACTACAAATTCACCTCCAGTGGTTTTCAATGAGGCTGCTCACTTGCGACATACGGTTGATTCTCAGTTGATGCAGGCTATGAGCGTATTGGCACGAGTTCGTTTTCGCATCAACCGAGAATCAACCGTATGTCGCACAAGTGAGCAGCCTCATGGATAACCACTGGAGGTGAATTTGTAGTTTCATTTTACTTCAATGGTGTTTTTAATCCTATCACTACACCAGAACATACACTCTCTATCTATCCCTATGTTTTATGAACACTTACGGACTGGGATACGAAAATTTTCAAATAGGGATCTGGGGGTTTTGGAGAACCAGCAGAAGAAGAATTACAGATTAAATTGGCAGGAGATGGATTGCATTTTGCCTCCAGAAGTAATACGCGAATAATTGACTCGGTGAGTGAGAAAAAAATTTCGGTCATACGAACCGTGATAGATGAACCGTCGTAACAAACATTTTCTTTTTTAAATGACTTAGACATGTTTTGAAAAAATTTTAGAAGAAAATTTGTTAATTTTCTTAACTCTAAAAAGTCTCTATTCAGAGTTAAAAACATGTTACTTAATATCGTTAATAACAATTATAAAATATGAAAAAAATCTAGTAATTACTTTTATAGCATTTCAAGTTGAATGTCTTAAAGTCGTTTTTGAGTTTTTTTTTTTTAGTTTTTCGTCCATTTCAAAGCAACGTATCTGAAATATTTTTGTGTTTTCAAAGACATTTAGAAAACTTCTTACATGTGTCATTGTATTATGAGGGTATATGCATGATGCGGTCATGAATAAAATTATTATTACTACCGATATGATAATCTGATGATCGAAGTCATCGATAAAATTATATCAGGCTTTAAAAGGAAATTCGTAACGTATTATTATTAGACAAACGCCATCATAGGGCAACAGGCTGTTGGCTCTCACTTGCATTCTAATAATTACGATTGCTAATTAGCATGACATATTACTTGCCGTGTAGAAATTTACTCTCTCCATTGGCAGTTTGCCCTAATTATTGATAATGCTTGTGTTGACAGCACAGAGGGCTATGCGCCTTGACAAAGTTGGACCATGGATTTGAAGTTGAAGCAATGAAGTACAGAGAGCCGGTTAAAATTATCACAATGTGGATTTAAAAATTCCCCTTGTCAGCAATGGAAATTAAAGGATTTGTGTTCTGCCTGACCGAATGCTTCTGAGGATTTGCCTTTAAGTAATTGTGTTCAGAGCGGCCAATTTCATGAGCGAATCCTTGAAGCAGTGAAAAATATCATACAGTGATGAATCATCATCAAGTTAGAGGGGAAACTGATGATTGGATATGATAATAATAATAATTGGATATCAATGATAACAAATGCAATGTTATAGAACTTCCTGATTTTTAAAATTTTTTGAGAGTGATTTTTGCAGGGAAAGGGAGGAATAAAATTGAAAATCTTTCAACTGGTTGAAATTCTCACCTTCTTCTTGCGGTAAAAAAGACAAACTCGATTTTCAGAGGACATCATCGACGTTTGCCATTTTTGTTTGATGAGGTCCAAAGAAATAGATAAGAAGAACAATTTGCATGTAAATAGTGCCGATGGGCGAACCAAACCAAGTAACTCAGTTTGCAATGCTGCAGATTTCTTCCTTTTTAATTTTTTGAAGGCTGACCAATCATCATTACCTATTGGGAAGAATTTTTTGTGATCAATGCTATTCGGCGGTACAGACCATCAGACCAGTGGTCATTCTTCAGAGTTGGCAACGTTGTTTTCCCTCCATTTGAATGCATGTAAAACAATCGATTTTTGGTCAGGCAGCTTGCCTCACCTAAAATCTAAAATTTCAATTGTTTGTAATAGGGGAAAAATAGTATTGCCAACTTGCAAAATCGCCACTGCATAAGACAAAGTCTTATTACCAATGCATATGACGTAATTAGTGCGATAAGTATCAGTAATTAAGAATAAATTCAAGGGTAGAAGAAGGCATGGTTTGCGGTGTTGTAGCATACGTCAAATTCTTTAAAAGAGAGCATAATTCCAATCTAATCAAACAAGTCCTTAGAATGGGCGCCAAAATTATCATTATTTTTCGTTTTAGTTTTAGGAGCTAAAATTTAAATTGAGGGAACCTGGTTCCTTTTAGCATGAAAGGAGCATTAAAAGTGCTTAATTTCCTAATGAATATGTCCGAAGAGAATCTCATGGAAAAAACATTACACTTGTTGAAACCCTCAGAGACCAACTCCTACACGTGTGAAATGAAGTTTGCATTACGTGAAGTCTAATGAAATACGATTTTTGTCAACCCTCATTTAAATTTATTTAATGAGTATTTTTAAATGAATATTTTCAGCTTACATATGGATTTTAACTTTTTTTGATTTGCGAGTATATCCTGATTAATATCTATACATGAAACAATATACGAGTTATGACGTAACGCTTTATTTTATTCAAATTAGACCTGAAATCTTCCTGAGATGCCAACTTGCTTTGAGTTTCTGAACCATTCATTCAGTTCAGATATTGGATTGGTGGATGTTAAAACCTAATGAATCTATTGTTTGGTGAGCCCTTTGCTCCTAGAAGAATACTTATGATCTATGATTCATCATGATAATGGACATGTTTGGTTTTGACATCCTTCGATTAATTTACTGGTGTGAATATCGTAAGCCCATGATCAGCGACGAAGCGTGAATCATCGGCTATCAATTTTTTACCATTAGAAAGCCATTATCAAGAATCGATTTTTAATGCATACCCCGATAGTCGTTGCTTTTCCATAAGTTTAAACGGCAGATCAATCGATTGATCGCAAAACAAGACAAGTCGCTGACTTGAGCTGTGGATACTGCAACTTTTTAGGTAAAGTTCGGAATTAAGATTAGTATGAATGATGACCCATAAAAAGATTAAATGCATCTCTAGTAAAACTGGACGTATTTCTATCAAACGGAACTATGTGAATTATGATGTCCTGTTATGCATTAATTCTTATGGCTCTCAGGGCTCATGTCTTAATGCACGTAGTTCCGTTTGATAGAAATACGTCAAAATAAAATATAATCGATGATCTTCAGAGCACGATAAAATCCGCAATCATTTTCCAGGGAGTGTCGCCAAATTGTGATATGTTTTTGCTCCTATACTTTGACTCTACGTTTCAAAATAAGCGATTCTTCTCAACGTATAGGTTCATATCACAATTTTGCCATTCTGTCTTGATGATTTTTACAGAGCTCTTCGTGCCTCTGAAGATTATTGATGACATTTATATTTACTAGGGACAGAGCTCATCTTAGGAATTTTGATCTTTCTGGAAAACTCCAATTCTTTAGTTCAGAGAAAACACTGACCATGAGTCAAAAATATCAATTTTCAGTTTTCGATCGTATATAACTCAAAAAAATTTGGTCAAAATTTTAAGTCTTATAATTTATACTTTTGATGATGCCACGAGTGTTATTGGTCATCTCTGCGGCTAACAGCAACGCCGGAAAACTTAAGTTTGTTTCTCCCAAGATCTTCCTTTATCATTCTCTCAGTGGCGTGGCGTGCTTTGCGATGTATCGATTGTTATTCCATTTAAACCTATGGAAAAGGATCGATAACCAGGGTGTTCGCAGCGAACACCTTAATAATCGATTCTTTACCACAGGTTTAAATGGCAGAACAATCGATACATCGCAATTCACGCCACGCCACTGCATTCTCTTACTCTAAAAAAATGAAGTTAAGTAAAACAATCACATTTACTATGCTTTGTTTCAAAATCTCATCTCCTATTTTAATTTTTTGGATGAAATCAATCAACATCCCCACTTGAATATTGTTCAATTTTTTCGGACCCAATGAAAATTATTTCCAAAAAATGTTAAGCGAAGCTGAGGGCTACTTTCCTCCGAAGAAATTAAAGTAGGAGATCAGATTTTGAAACATTGCAATGTACATGTAACTGTTTTGCTTGACTGCTCAAATGATCTTAAAATGTCAAATTTAATTTTTTTTGGTGTGTTCTTTGCGTCAAATGACGCATAACTAACCCTCTATGCTAAGTATAGTATTCTCATTATTTTTTTACCTGAAGGGCTCTTCCATGCTGACACAATAAGATGGAAATCATGTAATCACTACTTATCACGAGTGCTCATCGAAAATTATATTATTTTATGATTGAAAAAACCACTGATTAGTTCTATGAGTGATTTTTTTTGTTGTGATAATGATAAGACCTGTTTTTATAATTGAGTGAAAAGTAATCAAAAGCAATCATAACTTCTCAAAATTATTAAATAAAAGAGGCATTTTTTTAAATCGAGGATATAAACATTAAAAACAATCATCAGTTATCAAAATTATTGGATAAAAGCAGAGGATTTTTAAAAGCCAGTGTCTGGGCCTGTTTGGGCTCTTTCTTTTCTAAAGAACTATTTTTTCAAATTTCTCTCTTAATTTAGTGATCGTGCCTCTTTAATAATGACTAGTAAATATTTTGTTTGGCTTGCTGTAACAGGTTATTAGTATTTTATTTTTTTAAAAATTATTTTCAATGGAAAGTTCAAGTTGTACTTGATTGGATGACGAATATGGTTGAAATAAAAAGTTACTACCAAAGTTTAACAAAAAAATAAATGAAATATTGTTGTTATATTTGTGTGGTCATGGGAATTGTACAGAGTCTTACAAAGAAAATAAATATAATAAATTACAATTGAAATTAAATAGTCAGCCCACACTTGCGCACGCCGTCCGAGCGAGGTTCACGATTGAAAGAGAGTAAATAATAAATAAATAAATCGATAAATAAATTAATAAATGAATTACAAAACGCGTAAAAACAATAAAGGAACAACTTAGCAATAAGTCCTTGCAATTGAGATGAGGATAATATGTACATTTGATGTAGATTGCAAAAGATGTTGGGTAATGAAACAAAGATGGAAAGAGATTCGTTTGTTTTGATGAGGAAGTTCGAATAACTTAGAAACACTTGCGGTGGACGATTCCTGGGCCGGATTCGTCGTATTCCTGCTTGGAGATCCACATCTGTTGGAAGGTGGACAGGGAAGCCAAGATGGAACCACCGATCCATACGGAGTACTTCCTTTCGGGGGGAGCGATGATCTTGATCTTGATTGTTGATGGGGCCAGGGCGGTGATTTCCTTCTGCATTCTGTCGGCGATACCAGGGTACATGGTGGTACCTCCGGACAAGACTGTGTTGGCGTACAAGTCCTTACGGATGTCGACGTCACACTTCATGATGGAGTTGTAGACGGTCTCGTGGATACCGCAAGATTCCATACCCAAGAAGGATGGCTGGAAGAGGGCCTCTGGACAACGGAACCTTTCGTTTCCGATTGTGATGACCTGTCCGTCGGGCAATTCGTAGGACTTTTCTAATGAGGTGGAGGCAGCGGCGGTGGCCATTTCCTGCTCGAAGTCTAAGGCGACGTAACATAATTTCTCCTTGATGTCACGGACAATTTCTCTCTCAGCTGTCAACAGACAAAATCACAGTGCGTTAGTTATCGTGTAGAGGAAATTTAAGTCCCTAACCGTGCCTGTGACTCGGTGCGGTTTCGTCTCTCTGCCGATTCAAAGTTCCCGTCACCATTTGAGAAGGATACAATTATTTAATTTAGCTTTATCACATGATAGTCAAAAATGACATTGACGTAATGATGCAAATTGCTCACTGAATGTTACACCTCCCGAACAAATCAAAAAGAAGGGTACGAGATATCTTTAAATGAAAGGACATGGATTTCGCTCGTTCATGACTCTAGATTGAGACTAAGAATCTTCTTCCTCTTGGGGCTCATCAAAAAATGGATGATTTCCATATCTTTTTAGCACCGAGGGTGAATAAAATTGATTTCTTATGTAATTATGATTTTGAGTTCATCTTGGTTTAGCTCGAAAGATTAAAAGACGATGGAATGTATGAAGAGAGCAAGGAAGAAACATGCAGATACATTTTGTTGGGTAATGAACGTGACATCACGGACACGAACACTCTGATCTGAGAAAATTTTAGGGAAATATGAAATGATAAAGTAAAATTTAAGGGGTATTCTCATACTTTTGAAAAGTGTTCCGGAATAATACTCAGAATATTTTCGGATAGTTTTGGAAGATAGTATTGAAGGAACACTAAAAGGGTGTATAATGTAGGTTGGAAGTTGTTTCAACCTGTGGTTGTGAAGCCATAACCACGCCCTAGCGAGGATTTTCATAAAGTTGTAAACTATATGAGGATATTATTTAATAATGTAATATTTGAGGAGTATCTATTGATTATTAATTTTCGAGGAAAATATTTAAGGATGGGTAAGGATATGGGTTAAATGAAATGAGGGAATGCCAACTCCCTGACGGGCTGTGGGAGGATCGAGTTTTGTGGCGGTTAGGCGTTGCAGAGCGCCAGAGAGCGCTATGAAAGCGACTCTTATGATGCATAGGAAGGATATGGAATACTAGCCGTTCTGGGCGCGCTTCGCGCGCCCGGCACGTCTAGCCGGGGGGCTGCGCCCCCTGGACCCCCGGTCACTCGCTACGCGAGTGACATTCGGCTCGCTTCGCGAGCCGATTTTGTAGTGGTTGCGAATTTTTTATCACTTTATTAAGTAGATTTCATAGAAAACATTATTCAATTTTCACTCCACAATTAACTTGTAGAATAATAATGACGGGACAAGAGATAGACTGTATCTTGAAATGGACGGTTCCCACTTAGCAGAAACAGCCAACACCACGAGTAAGTGAGGAACCATCTTTAGCCACTTTTTTTTACTTTTCTGAAAAATATTACTGAAATTTTAGTTGCGCTTCCTTAAATGATAAGTGTTAATATAAATTTCCCTTTTTTACAGTGTTGTTAAAATAATAAAAAGTTACCCAGCAGGAAATTTCATTTATATTCCCGGTGAGCCTGCTACTCAAAATTTGATTTAATTGCCGTTATTCAGTTGAGCTGGGCCTAAGAAATCCCACAAAACCCATTAAATTTACATTGACAGGTCGAAAGTTCGTCTTATGACGCACAATGTTAAAAAGCGAATTAATTGTGTTGCCAGACAACACGTCCTGCAATACGTCATCATTGAAGCTGGATTCATGCTTATTTTATCAAAAATATCCTCAGAGAACAAAGGATAGGAAAAGAAATATTAGAACAGAAAGGAAAAGAAAGGAAAGAAAAACGCAGAAGAGATTCAAGAAAAGCACAGTATAACAGAGAAAAAAATATAGAAAAATAACAAAGAAAAGACTCCACTAGGGTAATCTGAGCTCAGCTGCGTGTGAGCATGAGCAAGATAAAATAATAACACCGAGGAGATTCAAGAAAAACACAGTAAAGCAGAGAAAAAGTACAGTCAAATAAATAAAGAAAATTACTATCGAAGAAATTCTAATCATTCGGAAAATAATTCGCTGGCGTAATCTATGCGTGGGAGCACGAGCGAGATTTGTCATCAACTGACCGGTGGCCGCTAGGTACCCTGGTACCTGGGTGGGCGAGCGACAATGCGTAAGCGGTGGCATGGTTCGATTGACAGAGGAAAGGGACTGGTCAGACGTAGGGGAAAGGTTCAGGCTGAACCGTTCAGCACAGCGCAGCGTCAGTCTCCGGGTGGGGAAGAGAGGTGGAGAGGGGACACTTCCCCTCGAGTGAAATAGAAAAAGGCAGAATCCTTCGAAGTTTATATTAATGATAGGGATGAATATGTTGTAAGTTGTTTTTACCTGTGGTGGTGAAGCTGTAACCACGTTCAGTGAGGATTTTCATGAGGTAGTCGGTCAAGTCACGACCAGCCAAGTCCAAACGGAGGATGGCGTGGGGGAGGGCGTAACCTTCGTAGATGGGGACGGTGTGGGAGACACCATCTCCGGAGTCCAAGACGATACCGGTGGTACGACCGGAGGCGTACAGGGAGAGCACAGCCTGGATGGCGACGTACATGGCGGGTGTGTTGAAGGTTTCAAACATGATCTGAGTCATCTTTTCACGGTTAGCCTTGGGGTTGAGGGGGCTTCGGTCAGGAGGATGGGGTGCTCTTCTGGGGCAACTCGGAGCTCGTTGTAGAAGGTGTGATGCCAGATCTTTTCCATGTCATCCCAGTTTGTGATGATACCGTGCTCGATGGGGTATTTCAGGGTGAGGATACCTCTCTTGGACTGGGCTTCGTCACCTACGTATGAGTCTTTTTGACCCATACCGACCATGACACCCTGGAACACAGAAAAAGAATCTCAAGTTTAAAAAACAGCGAATCACTCTTGTGCATGATGTGGTTAAAGACCTGAGATTCCCTAATAACACTCCTTGTGAAATAACTAGTAAAAAAAGGGCAACAAACGGAAAATTGGTTCATTGCTCTATGACTAAGGAGGCGAGCCAAATCGTCGCTTGGCTGACAAAAGGGCGTAAGTTCACTCTGAGATGAGCCCGGGAACGCATTGAGTTATAAGGGCAAAAGGGCTCATCTCACGAAGTGTTGTTACGCCCTTATGTCAGGAAGGCGACGAAATGGCAATACCTAGTTTTTGGGTAGGCGCAAGCCCCAATCGTGCTGGTCCTGAGACATGAGGCTAAAAATCTAGGCGATGCCATCCTGAGACTCAGCCTTACGGTCAATTTTCTATGAACTGGTGACTTTTATGAGATTCAAAATTGTACGTTAGAAACATGTGAAAATGTCGTGACAAGAATTTTACGTAAATAATAATACATCCCGCATGTCGTTGATAAAACTCTCAAACCACGTATATCGTTTGCTGTGTTTAAGAATCTCGGCTCCTGTTTTATTTTTTTGAAGGAAAAAAAGTCGACATAACTTCTTGTTGTTTTCTCAGAAATTGCCTCGCGCAGATCAGAAAAACCACGGAAGTCTTTCAGAATTGACGTTCAGTAGCTCTCCATTTCAAAAATCAAGTATAACAGGGAGTCTGCAACGTCGCAACCTGAGATACGTGGTTTGGTAGTTTCACCATCGACGTGCAATATTTAAAGTGAGGGTAAAAATATTTGGAAGTTATTTAGTCTGAGAATTTTAGCACGAAGGAAGAGAGCCTCGGTTAAAATTTTACAATTCTCCATGAAGCTGCCTTGATTTGAAATCTTCTTGGAACTGCCATAATTACAAACTTTGGAATACGCAAAAATAATGTTCGAGGAAATTTAAAGTCAAGGCAGCTTCATGACAGAGTAGGAAACCTTATTCCTAGGGTGCGAACTTTGAAACATTTAGAAGAGCAAAGTTCTCGGTTCAGATAATAACTAATGACTTTGGTAAAGAATACGAAGTTCAGTACGACTATCAAAGATTGTGCTTTTCTGAACCAAAGTTTATGGCCTTAAGGTAAATTTTCAGCTTTAACGCAATGCATTCTGGCTACGATCAAAATATTTCAAGTTACAACCTTTAGATAGATTATATAATAAAAAATAAATAATCAGAATTTCAGTCTCTGCATACATCTAGGAGAACTGGAAAATTCGTGCCGAAAATCTTCCTCCAAAATTTTAAAATGAAGTCAAAAGTTCTGATCTCATACTGCAATTTATTTCAGTGTATCGAGGTTGATTGGAAAAAGTAATTTTGATTTCGCTCTAAAATTTTGGAGCTTGATATTAGGCATGAAAATTCCTTGATGATTAGTTTTTAAACTAAAATTCCGATCGTCCCAAAATAACCCACCCAATGGTTCAAATTTGCAATTCCTACATTGTACTCAGAATGTCTGAATGCTCCAAGAAAAGCCAAACATCCACCGTTAACCTCGAACTCCAGTTATCCGCATACCAAAAACTTTAGTTTTCAGGGTAAATCAAAGTTTTCATCTTTTTTTTTATCCCGGCTTGAATTTGTAAACCCTCGCGGAATTTTGAATCAAAGTCTCATTTTCAATCGACGCCTACCGGAATACATTTTGCAACATGTTCCTCGCCGTAAGAGGCCCGCGAGCAGCAAGATGCGCCGTCGTATCGCATCGGGGCGGTGATAGGGCGCAAGCGGGGCCGGGCCGCGAGCGTCGCGGCTTGCCGCCGTGCTCCGAGAATACCGAACCTATTTTTACCCGGGCCCCTACCCCGCCAAGACCATAACGGGGCATCCCGAGGCGCGCCCGAAATAAAGCCCCGCAGCGCGGCCCCCCTCGCCCCCGCCCTCTCCCGCGCCGCGTGTTTATTTTTGTTTTGTGGAAAAACACTTCTTTCCTGTTCGGGCGGCGCGGCGCGCTCCCGAGCCCGGACTTGTTTGATTTGTGTTTCGGGTTCTGGCCCAGATTTTTTCGGGCCGGCCCTGGGGCGGAATTTGCGTGGTCGGACTCGCGGATAATTGACTTATCGGCCGCGGCATTGTTGGACTCGATTCCGTTATTTTCGACCCGGGGTAAAATTAAATCAGGTGACGGTTTTTCTTTTCCCGCCTCTGTCACACTTCGGGAGCCTCAAGTCGCCGGAAAATGCAGGGATCCCCCCGACCCCTCCTTCCTTCCCGAAAGTTGCGATAGGTCAAGCTAGCTGGGAGCACAAACGAGGGGCTTGGAGGACAAGGCGCAGAAGTGCAGTTTTTGAAAAATTAAGGTATTGATGATTTCAAGTAAAACAAGTCTTGATGCATATTCTGAGAAAAATTCGCTCCGAAATTCAAATTTTTAAACATCTAAAAGCCAATTTGAAGTTTCTTTCCGCCGTAAGGATCCATGTAATTTCGAAACTTCGAACAAGTGTTTCTGAAAACTGCACTCATACGCCTTGTCTTCCGAGCACCTCAAACAATCTTAGCGCGAACTGAGCAGCGTTTAGCGAGGGGAGACTGAGTACATGATGCCTCGTAAGAAAAATTGAGTCTAGGATGTTTCTGAGCTCGCTCTGAGGCAGATTTTCCCTCGTCAAAAGTAGGAACACAATACGTAACCTGGTCGATAGGTAGGCCATGAAAACACGCGAAATCGGAATGGCTGAGTCTAAAAGAATCTGATAATTGACTGATCAGTTTTGGAAATTTTCGGTCGATTTCCTGACTCAGACGATCTACTTGCCCCAACTCAGGGATTCCACAATTTCACGGAGTAATTTTGTCAATATTTCAGCATGATATTTCTTTTTCCTCGAGAGTTTTAGAAAACAAACGCGAGAAATTCTGAGGTAGGATTCCTACTTTTTACTCAGATAAAATTTTCCCCCGTGAGCGACTCTTAGAATATTTTCAAAAATATACCCCAAGTATAATGTTACCGTGCGAGGGAAGAACGCCGTACGAATATATCAGAGTCGCCAAATTTACCTTAATAATAAATGTCTTTTTGACGACATTTATACACATTTTTCTTTGAAATTTCCAGAAATTTTAGATTAAATTGCTAACAAAATAATTTGACATTTTTGGAAACAAATATTCACAATTTTCGCAATGCATTCGGTTTTCATCGAAGGAAACTTGGCAAAGTCTGAAGACTCATACGGCGCACAGTGGATTGAGTCAATTAGAGAGGTCGGACACGAAATTTTTAACTAAAACTGGAAATTTTGATGTTTATTTCGTCACATATTAAATTTCAAGGGGTGCCTCTAAGAGAAAACTTCACGAGAAAACCGATGGAACCACTTTTAGAACCTCAAAATTTTGTATAGACGGAGTTATAAGCGTTGAAAGTTTCCAAATTTTGTCCGACCTCTCCCATTGAATCGATCTACAGTGCGGCGTTCTTTCTCAGCACGGCAGAATTTTGACTTGTTGATTTGAGTCAGCCATGTTTCAAATGCAATTTCAGCTCAAAATTGGCAGTACTGATCGAGATGAGGCACGATGTGTGTTAACTTTTAAACGTTTTTTTTTTTTTTTTTTTTTTTTTGTTTTTTGTTTTTTTTTTTTTTTGTTTTTTCGTTGTTTCCTACATTTAATTATTTAGTTATTTACCTGATGTCTTGGCCGACCGACGATGGAGGGGAAGACAGCACGGGGAGCGTCATCCCCGGCGAATCCGGCCTTGCACATACCGGATCCATTGTCGACAACTAAGGCTGCTACATCATCGTCACACATCTTGATTTGTTTTTGTTGTCACCTGTAACACGTAAACAACGCCGTAAGAATAATGCACGCTGCAACTATTATGGTCCATAGGCAGGGTGGCATGAAACGTGAGAAAGAAATGAAAGATTGGAAATTTCAGTGAATTATTTCATAGTTTTCAGGGGTTGCAGTCGGCAACCCGTAATGAAACACGCAAAAATAGAAGGAAGTCGCAATTTTTGCACTTTGCGAAACATAAAAAGGAACCAGTATTTTTCAGTATCTTTCATAACTTTCAGAAATTTCATGAAATATTTCAAGATTTTATTTTTCATGAGATGTTGCCATCCTGTTCTTAAGATACAGAAAATCAGGCAAATCAACGTTCCAAAGTTTCGCTTGATAGTTTACTTTATTTACTCGAGAGGATTTGCAAATTTTATTTGACATTTTTTGTGTTTTTACGAAAATTTCCTAAAATTTCCAACGCAAAACTTGCAAACGTCGATGAATGAATAAAGAATATGCCTGGTAAAACTTCGCAACATTGCGATTTTATTAAGCCCCTCTAGCTCTCTCCTATTCTACTCCCTAGAAATTAGATACCAAGTCAAATGTGTCTGGAGGGTTTCCGTTTTCGCAAATTGAAATTGTTTTTGAATGAAATAATGAGCCGTAGCAAAATTTTTCAAAATTGCGATTAAAATACTTTTCTGAAAATTTTTTGAATGTGACTAGAGGAATAAAGTGTGTTACTTTGCAGATAAAAATTTCTATTCAGTTTTCGACTTGGAATGAATCAACTGTACGGAGCTCTGTGATAGGTGCGCACTTCTAATTTCAAAGTTCTGACATTATATGATTGTAAAATCTATGATTGTTTGTGAAGTCGAGGAAAGTTGTGTTCAAGTCCATTTAAATATCAATTCCGAAAGTTGCCGAAAGTTTTCGCAGCAGATACTACTGATCTACTACACAAGAAAAAATGTCTTTACGAGTTGTTGTGAGGTAAGAGTCCTTTTACAAAAAGCGCAGAAGATGATGAACCTAGAATTTTTTTTTTTTTTTTTTTTTTTTTTAATAATAACCAATGCAATTTTCTTCATTAAAGGAGTTTGAGACAAAGTGCTGTTATTCTCTCAAACTCACAAAAGAGGAATCATTCTCAGTATTTGTAGGTTCACCCTAGACTTACTACCTAAATATTATGATGAAATATCTGAATTGCTTTCGTATAAAAACATTTATTTACTTCTTTTTTTTAGCATTTGTTTCCTGCAGTTTTCCATCACATTGTAATATTCAAAAGGCGACTAAGAAAAGCTGAAAATAACTGTTGGAATGAAAAGGGCAAGCTGAGGTAAAATTGAAAAGTCATGAATTTTGAAGAAGCTTTTTAAGTCGTGGCACTAACGTTTGAATTTTTCGAAATACATCAGGCTCCAAATCTTAATAAGCACTTTTTAGAATCGAGCGATGAAAATTTAATAAAGGATAAGAAACAAGAATTGACTAAATCTTTCACGCTAATACAAGCTGACCCGCATCCTAAAACAAATTCGACTTCTATCATTTGGATATTATATTTGTGAATGAATTTTATTGAAAACGGATATTCCGGGTTTAAAGCTGACAAAAAAATTTTTGAAAGCTTAAATCACATTAAAGGAATCGACACCGGCAGATGTTAAGCTTCATTTGAACGGTAATTTTTAAAAAAATTGGGTTGCCTTTTCTCACAAGAATATTTTGCTTTTTTGTAAACCGTAAAAACGAGGCACGTTCAACCTTTAATAAAATAGTTTCAGAGGACTGTTTTGTTTGACTGTCTTCTTTTGAAAGCAATAGTTATACAAAACTTGAAGCAAATCTTGGAGACTTCGTCAAGATTTTAAGCAATTAGTTTAAATGAAATGAATATCAATTTTTAAATTCGGTAGGTTATGTGTGAACGATTTGTATTTTAATTCAAAAAAATTGTGTGAAATAACTTTTAAAGTAGTCTATATCTTTTGTAAATTCAATAAAAAATGTTATTTTTTGCAACCATCTTTTTCGCGACTAAACTTTCTTCGGATAGATCCTATTTTATTATTGCCGAAAAATATTATAATTTCGCTTGAATTTGATATTTAGTTAAATATCAGCGTCCATATCCCGAAAATTCAGGTTTAACATTAGATATGTTATCGTATCCGCTTAAAATTAAAATTCTGGATCAACTTTAAAGCTCAAAATCTATTCATAGAATGTTAATAATTTACTTATACATTACGTTTATGTGTCATATCGAATAAATTCGAGGCAGTTATGTTAAGTTTTAATCGAAATTCTTAAAAAAATCTTGTTGAAGAGAGCCTTTGATACCCCATTAGCGACGATTTCTATTTTCAAACTCGCGATTATCAAAATTTTCACAAAAAACCATTGAAGTAGATTAAAAGAAATGATTTCGTCAATCTCGGTTTGGGATATTATCACTAAACACAAACCGCGAGATCAGAGAAGTGACGTAGGGGGGGGGGGGGGGGTTAGATTATCTGTATCTAGTGCTTATGTAATCATAAGTTTGCTGGATCAAACAATTTTAAATTCAGAAGGTCGAAAAAGTTAAAAAGTGCCAATATGTATTTACTTCACTTGTTGATTAAATTATAAGTTTAAGATATGCAATGCTCTGAACTTTTGAATCGTTTGCGGCAATCACTGACTAAGCCGGAAAAATCACTTGAGATTTTCGATCATCGGTAGTATCAGTAACTTTTAAACTTTAAGCAGGCACGCGTTTCTTTGGTTTTTTCTTCGCAAATTGTAAAAATAAAACAGCTTTTCAGATTTTAACCGATTATTCTTCTTTTCAAAATGTAAAATTGATGTGAGTGAAAACTGCGTTATGAATTTTTTTTAGAGTATCCGTTTTCATCGTATAATTTTTGCAAAATGTAAAAACCGAAACAACTCTTTGAATTTCAAGCGAATATCCTTTCTTCTCGTTATCATTTTTTCGAAATGTAAGAACTGAAAACAATGGAAACACTTGCGGCAACTTCTCGGGTGAGTCCGTGGGTAATCCAAACACTGCTGCGAGAACAACTCAAAGATCCTCGACCGAATCACAAAGAACACAGAAAAAAAGTCACTTATGAGTGTATATGTAGATTCACTTTCCACTTTCACTGGTTGGGGAGCTTACCTTTGCTAAGAGAATAGATGCGGTTCGGCCTGAGTGCGGTGAACGAATGAGTTTGGGAAGGCCGGGGCACCTATCTATATTTCCGCGGGAGTCTGGGGGCTAGTCCGTTCCCAAAATATCGGCCTCCTTAGATGGGAATCCCACGGGGCAGCGAAGCCGGGAGCGCGTCATGCGCCCCCCGCGTCCCCGCC
Organism: Bemisia tabaci; assembly: GCF_918797505.1. Taxonomy (NCBI): domain Eukaryota; kingdom Metazoa; phylum Arthropoda; class Insecta; order Hemiptera; family Aleyrodidae; genus Bemisia; species Bemisia tabaci. Next base: position 335,111 of record NW_027311736.1, on the reverse strand, counting down.
CCACCCCACCAGTGCCCGCACCAACCATATATGGCGCCTCAAATCAAAATAAATTCATTATCAACCCTTTGCTCTTCGGTGGGAGGATTAACCTAGTTGCCGCTCGCTTCACTGTCGTCCCGTGGGTGGGAGGGGGCCCGGGGCGCCTGATCGCACTAGATGCGGTGTCGGGGTGAGTCTCTTGCGATTTTTCCGTCATCGATTCGAAATGATGATTACGCTATCGCGATTAGGTAATCGCGCGCCGCGCTGATATTATTGATTATATATTGGATCGATGACTGTTCCCATTGGATTACTCAACCGTGGTGACACACGGAAAAAATTAAATTACTGATTTGACAATTTTGTAGTTGGAAAAAGTGGCCGGCATGTTTCAATGCAGATTTTACAATAAAAAAATGCTAACTGAGCCGCCCCTGTGGTTAAAGTGGTTTGCCATTATTGTAAAATGTACATTTGAAACATGTCGGGCGTATTTTTTAACAATTTAATTGTTAAATTAGCAATCCATTTTCCCGTGCATGTGATCAATTTGGGATGTTGAAAATCTCACGTTGCATTTTATTTTTCTTAACGAGGAGCTAAGCAACGGCATTTAAAAACTTCCGTGATTTTTCCTGTTTCAGCATAGTTTGAAAATTGTTTTTGATACTTATGCGGTTTTCGACGGAAATGAATTGTTTGCTTTGCCGCATGGGTAAAATGTTAATTCGAAACAAAAAAAATCCACGCCATTATAAAATTTTTTTAAGGTATCACAGCCAAAAATATTTCAATCTAAAATTTAAACGTCTGTTGTCATAACTGGAACGCGTTTAACAGAAAGGAACCAAGCCACATCAGCTGTTGCCAGATTTTAACTGGGCAATTTATTTTTTACAAGAGAACGTTTGTGCAGACTCCTTTGCAAATTTTAAGGAATTTGCTTCGTACTGTGTAGAATTTTTACTGAAATTTGCACAAAAACCGACAAAATGGTTTTCATGTAAAAAATTAAATTGTTCAGCTAAATTTGGCAATAGCTGATCCGGCTTGGTTCATTTCTGCGTTACCTAGTCCAACTGAAATTTTACTCGATCCATTGGATTGCTCTCTTGACGAAACCAGTATTTTTCTCAGCGTATTGAACTAAAAACTGCTAAGAGAAGACATTTTCTTGCCATAAAAATTCCCATTTCTCTCTGTAGGCAAATCGCCTTTTTTATGCTGAAGCCAATATTGACAACTCTTTTGTACTTCGTAGTGATAATGTAGATTCTATTCCCTCCATGACTACGTGTGAACAAGCATGTGCAGAAAAAAAAGAAACTATACCGACTACACTGTGAGACGGCGACAAACTGATTCGCCTTCAACTGAGAGGGTAGGCCAAATAGGACACTCAGGAGCTGTAATAGTTGTATCCTTGGATCTGAATTCTTAAATCCTGATTATTGTCTCTCCTTTTGCGTTTACATTGGGATATATCGACGATTCAACTGTAGAGACGAGTTTTTTGGTTTGCGACGTTGCAGACTCTCTGTTGTACTTTAAGTTTTATGCGAAAAACTACTTAAGGTCAAAACTTTGAAACTTTCTTATTTCGTACGAAAAATGCAAGTATTCTGTAAAATTTAAGTCATGATGTTGGTTCGTTTCCTTGCAAAAAATAAAAAAGGGGCATAATTTATGAGACAACGAAAATGAAATACACCGTCAAACCTTCGATATATGCTCTAGTTAGATCTTATAAGTAAATAGAACCAACAGAGGTTGAGGAATTTTGAAGTTTCGATTTTTCTCATTTAAGCTTGTGTTTCTTTAAGGTTACCCTTTATTCCAACGATTAATGAATAAACGAGTTGTGAATGGTAACCACGCTGATCTCGAGTTAGTTTGCGAGATGCATGAACGCATGTAATTTTGAATTACATAACCTCATGCCCAAAGAAATTAACAAACTAATGATTTTTAATTCTTTGTGCTTTTGAGGAGGCATCATCTCTTTATCAGTAGTGTTCGAAATTACCTCATGCTGATAAATGTGTGATCAAAAAACCTGCGGATGTGGAGGGAAGCTATTGGTTTTGTCATTCATTTTGCTACTTTAACACCCTAATCTGATATTTGGTTGCCCTTTTCAATGACCCCATGAAATGCGTATTTTAAGTCCACCAGACCCCAATACATATGGGTGGTGGATGGTTAACAACATTGTACATAACTTTTTGCTCATTTTTGTGCTTATACTTATTAGTTAGACGCAACTTTTTCAGTAGTGACAGTGTGGAAAGTTAAAAATTAAACGATTTCAAGATTAAATCAACAATTATACGTTCATCACTGTATTTGATGCCGTAGTTTTTTTCACCAAAACTTGGAACTATCGTGAACTAGAATCGTGCTGCTTTCAAAGAGGACACATCCCTGTGGTGAAATACTTTTTTCTAATTTGTGGTTTTTAAAATGCATTACCAGACTATTCATCCGTGGAGCTTCGTACTTGGAATGACTGCATTACTCTTCGTGTGTTTGTATTTTGGATAAAAGATCTCAAATCGAATTCAAAATATGGAGATAGTCATAGATCCTGTATATATAATTTTTGGACTAATGCTGTTATATTCTGTTGCAAGAGCAATGATGTCTGACTATAGAATTTCCATGTTTTAGAAAAAGCCCTTCATTGAGTCCCGTTTCAATCACATACATGTTTTATTGCCAAAAACTGACAAACCAAAGAGTGCTTGAATTATTTTAACTTACTCTTTCTTGCGATTCCTGTCTCCGCCGTAAGATTCAAAATGGTTATTTGCACTATTATTTTTTATGCCACGTGTTTCTGGTTATATTTATTTTTGAAAAACCCTACAAGGTTTGCAAATTACGAACGATTAGTAAAATGAAGGGGGAGAAAATGGTTCCTTTGAAGAGATTTTAAACATTAGAGCAGTCATGAGTTTTCGACTTATTCTTTTCGCCTCTACTTGTATTTGGTTCATTTATTACACGTCAAAACGTTTACATGAAAGTTTAATTTGACCAAATCCATGAAAAAAAAAAAAAAAAAAAAAAAAAAAAATGAAAGAGTTAAAATGACTGCCTTTTTATCGTGTTTGAGAGTTTCAGAATAGAACGTTTGAACTACGAAAAATAGTGGTGAACACTCTCTCTCAGCTAATTAGTGGACTTTACAGGTCATGTTCACATATTTGCTCACTCATGTGAAATCAAGAAGAATGCGACTGTGAGAAAACTGCATACAGACGTTTTTCCATTTTTCCAGACCATTTTTATCACGTTTTAATACTTTAAGTAATTGCTAAATGAAGGAAAGCTTGTGATAAATACATAATGGCTATCAACTTCACCAAAGTCTATTTAGTACCTACTTCGCTTTTAAAACCATATGCTTAAGTTTATGGATTAAGCAAAGCAAGAGCCAAAAAAATTGAAGAATTAAAAAAATTAAAATGTTTAAATATACGTTCATGGCGAATCCTAATACTGATGACGTCATTATTAGTCCTTAAATGACGCTTAATGTTGAATTATGGAAAACGTCGAGAATTTCAGCTTCTGGATGATCGAATATGATTGAATAATATGTTCCACTCTATGACCAACCAGCAGTGTCTATTCTTATAAGTTGATAAAACTGATTTATCTTCATTAGAATCCACTAAAACAATCGTTTCTCTGGCAAAATTCAGGGTTGTCAACTTGCGAGAATTACCACTGATCCGAAGTTTTGCAACTCAAAATGTATGGATATCAAATTGAAATTTCATAAGGTATCCAAAACTTCATTGGCTCTTAAAATTTGACTATCCCATCAGCCATGTAATGAACATGCCTGATTTGGTTCTGAACCTGCTGCATCGTAAAAAAAATCGTTTATATGAGTTGTAGAATGATGTTCCATATTAGCTGTACGCACTGTTGCCAGATTGTGCTGAAAATTCAGTACGTGTCCTCCTTTAACCAAACATAAAATATCCAGGGTTTTCCTTTTAATCTGGCAACTTTGGCTGTGCGACTCGGAAACCATATTCCGGTTCATGTAACGGAGCTTTCTAGTTAAACAGAAGCTGAATAAATGAAGTATAAATGAGTATAAATGAACAGAGGATACGGTTACCAAAACTGAAAGCACGATTACTTGAATCAAACAGCCTATACTCAACACAATACAACCTATAATCAACACTTTTTGACGGTAAACGCCACATTGTGACCGCTTTTCTTTTCATACATGCGGAAAATAAATAATTTGCAGCTATGACACTCTTTTTTTCAGTTTAACGACATGTTCTCTCATAACTGTGGCTAGAACCTAATTTATGGAGTCCAGTCACAATATTCATTGGATGACATAGCCATCCTTGATTTATTTGGAAAGGTCCGCAATTCAAGTTGTGTCTTGACCACAATCCATTGTGGCTAAATCCCACTAAAGGGAGGTTGAACCTATAGTGACTCTAGAGACAGCTTTTGGCGATGGCAAGAGGAGGTCTGAGGGAAAAAACCCCAAAAAAAGAGTGTCCGGGGGATAATTTTCTAAAAAAAAACCCCTTAAAGATCAAATTTTAAGCAATCAAAGCTTAAGATTTGTGAAATATTTGACTTCAAAACCTTTTTCCCAAGTTCAAACTTGATGCGATTTGGACGTTCTGTAAAACTCAGTCCATTTCACATACCAGTAGGATCGCGTTAAGCAGAAAGGAACGAAGCCACATCAGCTAGTGCCAACTTTAATTGGGCAATTTAATTTTTTACATGAAAACGGTGATGCGGATTTATGTGCAAATTTCAATTAATTTTCTACGCAATACGAGGTAAATTCCCGAAAACTTTCAAAGGAATCCGCACAAACGTTTTCTTGTTAAAAATTAAATTGCCCAGTTTTGGCAATAGCGGATGAGCTATGGTTCCTTTCTGCTGAACGCGGTCCAATAAATTATAGACCTCAACTGGGCTCCCTGTGATACAGGGATTCCTAGCCTGGACCCTTGACTCTTTTGTCGTGTAGCAGTATCCCGACATACTGCTCTGTAGTTTCGCATATACTTTCCTCCCCCTAGAACAACAATAAAACACTGAGACTCAGCTTTCTGATCTGCTGAAGACAAGGTAAAGTTCACTAGAGTACCTTCATAGGGAGAGTATGGAAAACTCGATTTATGTAGCTCTTAGGGCCCAAAAGGGCGACAACGTGAAAAACGAGATCACCAGAAAAGTGCCGCTGCCAACCTAATGCATTTGGAAGATTACTCAATATGACCAACAGAGCATTGCAAACAAGTGTCTCAAAGGGTTAAAACTTTGAAACTGAGAAAATGTATGCGAAAGCAAAGTTCTTTACGTGCTTTTATAATTTTTGAGTGTAAATAGTTGGAATGTGAAAATTAGTACCACTGAATAATTTGAGTTCATAGGTTGGCATGCCTTTTTGGGCTCCAAGAGCTACATGCCCCGGTCAAACCTCACCTCCAAATTTTCGAGTTGTCCATACTCTCCCTATAAAGGTACTCTAAAGTTCATTGTCCGACCCGAGCACGAGTGCGCTCCACCAGAGTGCGCCAGTAGCGTTTCGCGCAAGGCTAGGTCCAAGTTTGGGGCAACGTGGAGGGACCTCGACAAGCGTGACTGTCACCCCCGCTGCGCGGTGTCGCCGGCTCCGGCTGCGAGCTCCATGCTCACCTCTCGAGAAGAAAAGGGTCTCCCCTCGCGAAGAGGCAGAATTCTCGGCTAATTTGGCCCCGCGCCAGCTGGCTGCATTTTCAGCGTCATGCCCATCGCGACCTATCTATGGAGGAATCTTGTCCCCACGAGATCCGTCAAATTAACGCGATACTAATCGTAAGAGTCCCGGTGACACTCCGCCCTGTACCCTTAATCCCGTCGTTTACTCGATGGGAACAATCCGAACTTCCACGATGCCGCTTTTGCCCACTTGTAGATTTCAGCCACCAAGCGTACGGTTTCGTTGTTGTTCGGCTGCAATTTCTGTAGCTTAAAATGAATTCTTAAATTTTTTAAAATTATCATATTGATTAATTCGATTTTTTAAAAATTTTAAATTATTAAACTTTTACTTTTTTTCGAATTATTCACTTGGTTTGTCGCTTGAGTTTTGATAATAAAGGAGGTACTTTTTAAGTTCTACGCTGATTTTTAATTTTTTCCCCAGCGAGTTAAGGAATCGTCGATGTGCTGAAGTGGTTGTTCAGGTGCTGGAGCAGCTGTTGAAGTGATGGGACGGGTTTAGTCAAAACTGCACGATTGTTGGGATCAAGGAGGACGGTTAGTTTTTGCAGTGCGGTTCAGTTACAGTTTCTGTGGCATAAAATCAACTAAAAATTATTCTGAAGATACTGTATGGATAGTAATTGATTGATTGATTCGAATTATTTTGTAAGAGTTTTGATCGTTTGTTTTTGAAATTGAAGGAGCGTGGTCGGTCGATTTTCGAAGTGCTGAGTAATTGTTGATGTGCTGAATCAGTTTTTGAAGTGCCGGAACGGTTTTTGTAAAAAATACAAGATTGATATAATCGTGTGGGCTTGTTTTCGTGGTTCAATTGCGATTTCCGAGGCATTTAGTCTGCAAATAGTTATTTTGAAAATATTAAATCGATTACAAATTGACTAATATGCATTCTTCTTTGCTATCATTTTGAATACTTTCGATCTTTCTTGATTGTCTTTGAAGTTGAAAGAGCTTTTTTTTAAGTGTCGGATCGACTGTTGCTCACGTTGCTGTGCTAAGCACCTGTTGATGTGCTGAAGTTCGTAGGGGATGCTCTGCTTTTTGAGAGCTTTTATGGTTTAACTATTTTGTCTTTATGGCTTCAAGCTAAAATCGACGGTGAAATTACCAAAACACGTATCTCGTTTGCGGTGTTTAAAAATCTACGCTCACATTTTATTTTTTTGAAATAGACCAAATCAATATCATTCCTTGAAATTTTCACAGAATTTTCTTCGCACGAAGAGGAAAAATCACAGAAATTCTCAAGACTGGACATTACGTAGTTTTTCATTTAAAAAATAAAGTATGACAGGAAGTCTACGACGTCGCAAACCGAGATACGTGGTTTGGTAGTTTCACCATCGAAATGTTGTAAGTATTGCGTTTTGAGGCTAGTCTTTTTTTGTGGTCTTGCAGGATTTTAAGGACTGTGGACGCAAAGGTTTTATTGTTTCTTATTTTTCAACGACACACTTCTGACAGGTTGGGGCAGGTCAGGAAAAAATTTACGTGTTGGAGATTCTCACAACTCACAGCTTGTTGCATTCTAACTTTACTGTTAGTTAAAGTTCCTCTGAAATATTTATTATTTTATACACTCAAGTCGTAGCTTATTCAAGTAACAATTGATGAAGTGTTGGGCTGATCATTGAAATTCTAAAGATTGTCCTCAACGATGCGTGTATACTCAACGATTTTGTTGGGCTCTGGTTTTTTTTTAATATTTTTTTATTTAATTGCCACAAGTTTTATTTATGTTCTGAAAATTAATTTATTACTTGGAGCCCTTTAGTGCACCTCCTTCATTTCCTAAATACTTGTTGAAAAGTATCAATACCTAAACACCTGAAAAAAATTACCTGCTATTTACTTACGTCGAACTCAATTTCCTCTTCCACCGGCCAAGACTATTTGGATTAAATTCTGCAGTAAGGAACCACTATCTCTGACGCTTCCATTAAAACACATATCTGCATAGGGAAACAGATGGCATGTATGTTGTTTCTATAGAATGGGCCAGAAATACTTGTCTCTAATTGCAAAATGTAATCCATTTAGTGTTTTATGGCATTTGTTTCCTTAGCTTCTCTAACGTTCATTCAACACCTGAGGGGACAAGTAAACGAGAAAAATGGAACGTAAACTAACTTGCCATTTTTCCCTCAAATTTTTAGAGCGTATTCAGGGTCGGATTGGCTCGCATCTGAGGGCGTAGACCCTTGGCTGGTTAAAGGGGCGTAATGTGATATTTCCTGGTAGGGCATTTCCCACGTGGAGAGGGGCTCAGAAAATTTTGGCAAATCAGCACAAGTTTACGGTATTTTCAGATTCAAAGTTTATTGATCGCACGGAGTAAAAATTGCAAAATTGAACGTGAAGCACAGCATTGAGAGCTCACGCTTCGCGTCATCGCGCCTTCAATTTTTCAGATGCAGCACGGACGTCCAATAAGTACGAATAGTTGTATTTCTGCGCCGTCGTTAATACGCATCCTTTCCCTCCTTATTTTTCCATATTGTGTTTGTTTCCGTTTGTCTTATTCGTAACGGTGCTTGAAGCACTACGTGAGTAATACAGCCGAAGGTAGGAGAGATGTCTTCAGGCCTTTTTTTAACTTTTCCCCGAATCAGAGCGACGCTTCATTGACAGCATAAAGCAGAGCGTCGAGAGCTCACGGTTCGCGTCATCGCGCCTTCAATTTTTCAGATGCAGCACGGACGTCCATCAAGTACGAATAGTTGTATCTCCGCGCCGTCGTTAACGCGCACCCTTTCCCTCACTTTATTTCCATATGTTGTTTGTTTGCGTTTGTCTTATTTGTAATGTTGCTTCAAACTAGAGTAGAGCATTGCGAGTTCACGACTCACGGCATCGCGTCTTACATTTTTCATATTCAATGTGGACATTCCTCTTGCGCGAATAGTTGTATTGCGTTTACATTTTAGATGTCTCTTATTTTTGAATTTCGAGATAAATTAAGGCTAAGTTTGCCCGAGCTATGCTATAATATGTCCAAATCAATAGTCATTTGAAAAGGAGGAAATATGTTTAAAGGTCTCGTAAGAGGTCTATAAAGGATGCGTATGTCTAAAAATCGCACCGACCATCGCTTCTAAGGGAGTTACACATAGCGAATGATGGAGGAGGATGATAAAGCGCCTGTATGTCAAGAAGAAAGTGAAAATTTTATAGAAAATTGTTTACGCTTCAGAAAGTAGTTCTTGGACCTTTGTTCACCACTATCATGCGTTAAAGCACCTGTCTTTACTCCTTTTTCTCTCTTCTTCCGTTCATTTAAGAAATTTTTCTCACATATTCTCGGTCGTAATTTTTTTTCTTCTTATTTTGCTATCTGTAAGAGGGGCGCGTTTTCGGCGCGCAAAGGGGGCGTATCTGCCAATGGTATATTGGCCTTATGGCCAGTCCGAGCCTGAGCGTATTCGGCTGTTGTCGGAAATCTAGGATTTTAAGAAAAATAAATCATGTGGTCATTACCACGGAAATGTTTGTCCATTTTCATGCCTCTGTATTTTGCGCACAGTATGCACCCTTATCATAATAAAGATTACCATGCCACAGTTTTACATACGAGTGAATCTTATGTCGCTCGTCGAACGATTTCCAAACTCAACTCCGACTTCAAAATTTTAGCATACCGTTGCGGATGAAGTCTCAGTTGGACGTGTTTCTGCCAAACGGAACTGAGAGCATTAAGACATGATGAGCCTAAGACCCATGAGAATATTTGAATAACAGGGCTCATGTCATAATGCTCATAGCTCCGTTCGGCAGAAATACGTCCAGTTGTCGCGGCCGAACTCGCGACCAAGCACATGTTTGTCCTCTTCTCAAACAATTTTCAAGCAGCGTTGCCACTGCCTTCTAAAATTGTGTCTCTTCCATGCGTCACTTGCGGCCGTAGTTATGTGAATTCGAAAACGCCCATGTAAATTAAAAACGGTTATCTTAATAAATGTTCAGTTGTCATTTTCAATATATTTATTTTATCGAGAAGGACCGAATTAAATGAGTTGGAAAGTGTAACAATGTTTGGTTGGAGAGAGCAGACCTGATGAAAGGGGTGGCTGCCCCCCCCCCCCCAAATTACACTCGGTCTGCTCTCAAACTGTTAAGGGATTCACGAAATGATCTGGCGGTATTTACTTCATATTTAAAATTTTATGTTATACCAAATTTTTTAGCAAGAATACCTAAAAAAATTTCCTACGATGTTCCAATTTCCAAAATATTTCTAAAGAGACCTCCAAAATCCGTATTGAAGGTGGGCTCCCAGACCCCCTCCTTTCATGGTAGCGCATCTTTTTGAGTCTTTTAGAGTTTCCTCGATGAGGTGCCCTTCTGTTTCCCCCACAAGAAATCCCTAAGCCCAGTTAAGGATGGGAGATTGAACTTGACCCAGGCTAAAGTTTCGAGTGCTTATATAGGAAGTTTGCAGTTTGATTTGGACGTATTTATACGAAAGGGAACTAAGCGCCAAATTTCCAAATTTCAGTTTTTAACGGATCTGGATTCTCCATGTAATAGGCTGCTCTCACACGTAAATATGCCCCCAAAATACCAATTTCATCCCTGGAATCAGCCCCTGAAAAATCGCAAAACAGGGAATCAGCGATTACGAATAAAATCAAAAGGAACTATATGTAATTCCCTTTGATTTAATGCGCTAACCCGGATTCCGAATTAAATCAAAAGGAGCTATCTCCACTTGATTGACGCGCGCGCGGCGAAGCTTGGTGGAAACTTGGTGAAATTTAGTACCGGGAGGTATTTTTGGACGGGAAACTCGAATTTCGGGTCAAATTTTGAAAATTCAGAAATCCAAGATGGCGGACATGGCCTAAAATGCTATCTCGGCCCCTGTCCAGCCGATCTTGGTGAAACTTGGGATCAGGGGGTATTTTCGCATGGGAAACTCGAATTTCGGGTCAAATTTTGAAAATTCAGAAATCCAAGATGGCGGATGTGGCCTAAAATGCTATCTCGGCCCCTATCCAGCTGATCTTGGTGAAACTTGGTATCAGGGGGTATTTTCGGACGGGAGACTCGAATTTCGGGTCAAATTTCGAAAATTCAGAAATCCAAGATGGCGGACATGGCCTAAAATGCTATCTCGGCCCTGTCCAGCTGATCTTGGTGAAACTTGGTATCAGGGGTATTTTCGGACGGGGAAACTTGAATTTCGGGTCAAATTTTAAAATTTCATAAATTCAAGATGGCGGATGTGGCCTAAAATGTTATCTCCTATTTAAACGCGCATCGCCAAAAAATCCCAGATGTCGTCCCCTGCACTGAAAAAAAAGTATCACAATCTCAACTATACCTCCAGCTGAACTTGGCGCCAACCATAAGAGTAGTTACACCCGCTAAAATGTAAAGGCACCAGCGAGCGGTATAGTTTATCCAACCACTTTTTTAGCCGACTTGACTATATACCTCTGAATTGTGCAACCTGCAACTACTCTTAATATGTGGCGCCAAAATCAGCCAGATGTATAGTTGGGATTGTAATACTTTTTTTTCCGTGTGAGTGACGGTCACATATCGACCGTGCGTTCCCTCTGGCTCGATCGATGTCAGTGTGCACTGACATGGACAAGGGCTTTTAACGAGCGAACAAATTAACGAACCCATCGGAATCACTTAATTTTCATTAAAATCGCTGTTAGGTACTTTATTGGAATCGGAACAGTATTTAGAAATTCATGAGTATTAGAGCGCGCTGGAAGGATTACGTGGTCAAAAGCGTGACCGTCACCTAGGGGTTCGTCAGGCCCCATCTTGACTTCCTCGGAGACGCGATTTTAAATGGGAGCTCAGATTACGCAACTTCGAACTTGTTTTCCATGGGTTAATAATGTTTCAAAAAATCGGAGAAAATTCCAGCGAACTGTGCGTACTCAATCCTCCAAAAAAATGCAAAAATTAAAAATTACTGAATAACCTCATTGTTAAAATTTTAAACTCCGATATGGCGGATGTGGCCTTCAACAATAGCTCAATGCCTGAATCGTTTGTGTGAAGTTCGGTATTAGGGGCTCGAAATGACAACAGAAACTGTTAAATTTAGATACGAAAATTTTAACATAGGTAATCAGCACATGAAGGGAATTCACGATCCGACGCTGCTAGGTAAACTACGCACCTCGACGAGGTGGTGTATTGTGAACGTACACGGAGAAAAAAACTTCGTGCGTGGGACCCGAAGTTTAGGTCATATGGGTCTGTGAAGTTTTCGGATTGAGCATCTGAACACTTTCGGTCCAGCTGCTGAGGTTTTGATCACACATCTGAGACTTCAGTTCTTACATCTAAAGTACTTCGGTTTTTCACATCCGAAAATTTCGGTTCTCACATCCGAAAAACTTCGGTTCTCACACCCTGAAGACTTCAGACGTAAGAACTGAAGTTTCAGATGTGTGATCCGAACCTCGACAGCTAGACCTAAAGTGTTCAGATGCTCAATCCGAAAACTTCAGAGATCCATATGACCCAAACTTCGGGTCCCACGCACGAGTTTTTTTCTCCGTGTAGAGTGCCATATATTTAAAGTTTACAAACGTGGAAATTTTCCACATCTCATCCACATTGGCAAGATGCGGCGGAAAGCAGATTGAGGTTAGGTAGGTATATTTGGGCTCCCACCACCTCCGGCCTTCACAACCCGCCCGTGCGCTTTACGCAGGTTCATTGGCGGCCATTCTAGACGTGTAGTGCGTTTGTTTAAGAAATAGATATCATTTTAAGCCACATCCGCCATCTTGGATTTCTGAATTTTCGAAATTTGACCCGAAATTCGAGTTTCCGTCCGAAAATACCCCCTGATACCAAGTTTCACCAAGATCGGCTGGATAGGGGCCGAGATAGCATTTTAGGCCACATCCGCCATCTTGGATTTCTGAATTTTCAAAATTTGACCCGAAATTCGAGTTTCCCATGCGAAAATACCCCCTGATCCCAAGTTTCACCAAGATCGGCTGGACAGGGGCCGAGATAGCATTTTAGGCCATGTCCGCCATCTTGGATTTCTGAATTTTCAAAATCTGACCCGAAATTCGAATTTCCCGTCCGAAAATACCCCCTGATACCAAGTTTCACCAAGATCGGCTGGATAGGGCCGAGATAGCATTTTAGGCCATGTCCGCCATCTTGGATTTCTGAATTTTCAAAATTTGACCCGAAATTCGAGTTTCCCGTCCGAAAATACCCCTGATCCCAAGTTTCACCAAGATCGGCTGGATAGGGGCCGAGATAGCATTTTAGGCCACATCCGCCATCTTGGATATCTGAATTTTCAAAATTTGACCCGAAATTCGAGTTTCCCATGCGAAAATACCCCTGATCCCAAGTTTCACCAAGATCGGCTGGACAGGGGCCGAGATAGCATTTTAGGCCATGTCCGCCATCTGGATTTCTGAATTTTCAAAATCTGACCCGAAATTCGAATTTCCCGTCCGAAAATACCCCCTGATACCAAGTTTCACCAAGATCGGCTGGATAGGGGCCGAGATAGCATTTTAGGCCATGTCCGCCATCTTGGATTTCTGAATTTTCAAAATTTGACCCGAAATTCGAGTTTCCCGTCCGAAAATACCCCCTGATCCCAAGTTTCACCAAGATCGGCTGGATAGGGGCCGAGATAGCATTTTAGGCCACATCCGCCATCTTGGATATCTGAATTTTCAAAATTTGACCCGAAATTCGAGTTTCCCATGCGAAAATACCCCCTGATCCCAAGTTTCACCAAGATCGGCTGGACAGGGGCCGAGATAGCATTTTAGGCCATGTCCGCCATCTTGGATTTCTGAATTTTCAAAATCTGACCCGAAATTCGAATTTCCCGTCCGAAAATACCCCCCGTACTAAATTTCACCAAGTTTCCACCAAGCTTCACCGCGCGCGCGTCAATCAAGTGATTCAAGTGGAGATAGCGCCTTTTGATTTAATTCGGAATCCGGGTTAGCGCATTAAATCAAATGGACCTACGTGCAAAAATCCCCTATATCTCGCTTAATACGCATTTTTTCCTAATTTTGGCAACGTACGTAATTAGAGGAACTCTTTAGCTTTCAAACACGCTAAAGTAAACCAAATCGGTCCATTAGTACGGAAACGCCAATTGTTTTAGTCAAACTTGCTTTACTGAGAAGTTTGGAAATGGCGTTTAGCGCCTTTTCACATAAATACGTCCATTTTAGGTTCAACTCAATGTCATAATCAGTGTTCAGCGTGGCTAAGTTAAAAGAATGAATGCCTCCGTTGTAATGTTCAAAATCCCCGACTATGTTTGATTCTCTAAAAAGGCTAACCAAAAAATCTCCCAACATTTTTTTAGGAATGTTATTTTGTATTTGAAAAACTTCCAAGAATTTTTTAAACAATGTTTTAAAAAAAGTAGTATCCAAGCAAAGACCTTAGCGTCGCAATTAAAGGTTGCAAAGGGGCCATTGTTTTACTCTAGCCATCAATATTCTCCGTAAAGAAATTATGACTTGAAATTTTGGACCCATGTTCATGAGGTTATTAGCTTTGCGATTTACTTACATAAATAAAAACAAAGAATTGTTAACTTTACACGATATTCTATTTGTTTATTTAAAATATCTTATCTACAGAAGGAGGCAAATTTCTCTCGCAGTGGCGTGTCAAAGTTTAATAACACTGTCATAATAATAAACGTGCATATCCGACGAAAAGTCATGACTAGTTAAATTATAAAGATCTTTAACATTAAATATAATGCATTTTATTTATTTTGTGAGCAATCATGATTTGATGACTCATGACTTATGATAATTATCAAATTCTATTTGTTCATTAATTTTTATTCTCTGCGCGATCGGCAACATAGGTCGCATCTTCTTTTCCTTGTCTCCAACTCAAAGTTGCATACCTGGCAACACTGTACTGGGAGCAACTATGGTTGTGACGTCGTAAACGCATCTATTTTGAGACGACGCTACAAATCAACGCTTTCGCATTAAATTTGGCGACCATCTGAAAGTGTGAAGTCATCATTTCAGTAGAAAAGAAGAAAAAAAGTAGGGAAAACACCACATTCCAACAAAATTAGTAATTTCCTATTCCGAGGTGCTGTAATTCACGCCACTCAAAGGCTGCATTAGCGCATTTATGGAGCCCCTATCAGACATTTTCTATTTATAGTAGCACGAATTTTAAATACAAGAGAAATTTTCGTCCCGATGAAAGTGAGTGTTCACTTTCAAGAATTTTGAATGTCAACAACTGAATATATCGTTGAGAGATTCATATTTCACCACACGAAAGGACAAGCCCTTTTTTAGCCGCTCCGCTGTTGGTGTTGGACCAACTGCCTATACAATTTGGCACACAATGTTGACAGTAAACTTGATAGATAATAAAGTTTCCTCATATGGACGATTGAGCTACATGATTTTCACTACTGGGTGTATATTTCTTGAGGAATGCAAGGTTGTATTTATGTTGTATGTATTTATAAAAAAATCTATCAGATTTTCTTGACTAAGTATTTTTTAATCACTTAATACTTGACGTAACGGGTGACAAAAGAGCCTGCAATTATCAGGAATGAAACTTCCTGGAGGATAGGTATGTATATCCTAAAGGGTTAAGCAACATACGGAGACTAAAGTGCAGTTGATTTAACATTCTGGATGAAAAAACAAGTTTGTGAAAACTAATAAAAGGTGAATTATCCGCCACAGCATTTAGTTTTACATCTTGGCTTTGCTAAAGTAACTGCTGTAGTGGGTAACTCAGCATTTTATAAGTTTTCACACTTTTTTTTACATCCAGAATGTTTACTCAACTGCACATTTTTTTCGGTGTAAAAATTTATCTTAATCTAAAATGAATCACCAAATGGCGTAACCATGATTTTTGCTAGAAATGAATTGCACAACGTACACATGATCATTTCCGAGTCAAAATCCGAAAATCCAGTCTCGGAAAATAGTACGTGATGCCCGCTTTTTTTAAATTAAAAATGAGGTCATTATTTTTTAAACAATTCCGACACCGCTAAATGAGGCTGAGACCCTCATAGGTGTTGCTATCGTTTTTTTATACTTAAGTGACCATATTTTGAAATGAGGAACTATTACTTCTGATTCATTTTAGAAACCAAATATTGACGGCTAAAGTGCAAAATCACGTGTCTCCAGCATTGCGATGTTTCAACTTTCTCTACATTTTATTTTTGCCAAGAAGAACGAGTCAAATGTTTGGTTTAAAATTTACACAATATATTCTTCTAATAGAGAAGAGAAAATCATGGTGTTTTCAAGAAAATACCTCAATTAGTTTTTTAGAGTAAATCAGTACGTCTGCATCGTCGCAATCGGATATGTGTAGTTTCGCACTTTGGATATTAACATCGATGGCCAAAAAGTGTAATCCCGTATCTTGCGTAGGTTGCTGAATTCGTGTCCTACTTAATTTTACCTCAGAAAACTATGGTCAGCGTAATTGTTTGAAAAATTCCGTGATTTTTCCTCAGAAATATTCTTTTAAGCAGTAAAGTTAGGTTCTTCCTCTTCAAAAAAATAAAGACTTTGGATACGTGGCTTCGCCATTTGGCTTTCGAAATATGCCTTTAATTTCCCTACGCAGAAGTGCTTTTATCGATGAGCCATGCAGAAGGAGGATGCATGTTCTCTGACCTAGCTTAAAAATTGAACGCAAAATAGCAATCTGCAACTTTTGAATTTACAGTTAGAAATGGCCTCTCTCAGAGAAGAAGTTCGCTCGCCGAAAAAGATTGGAAAATTTTCATATGTATTTTAGTTCATTAACAACTGATCAGTTGATTTCTTTTCAGATGGATCCCGAGTGAGACTTAGTCCATGAGGAGGTAGCAAAACTATTGAATTTGGTATTGAATTGAATTATTGAATGGCGATTGTTGAAATTGATAGACATAACGATTGACTAGAAGACGACGTGAAAATGGAGCGATCCTATTGGTTGAAACGGGTGGTGTAGACTAAGGGGGAAAATGATAGACTATAACCATAGGGTCTCTCGTGGGTTGCCGTAAGTTAGCCATCACTTACTTCCTTTGAAAATTTAACCATTAACTTTCACCAACGAAAGAACTCCATTTTCCTTTTGTCTCCATTTTCCTTTTTTCTCTATTTTCCTTTTGTCTCCATTTTTACTTTTTTCTTCATTTTCCTTTTGTCTCCATTTTCTATCGCTCTGTCTATCAATTTTAATAATCAGCCGGCAGATGTACTACAGTGTGGTGTGACTCTCGTGAGAAAAGTGTCTTAAAATCCAGAAATTATGACTTAATTGACCAACTACTGAATGATTCCTGTAAGTGCTAAGTATAGAAACCACTTTGAGAGCCCGACCATTCTGTTAACCAACTTTCAACCGGCGAAATTCTCTTATGAGCTATGCTGAGATGCCCCTTCATAGGCAGTGCGCACGATTTTCATCAATGGCCACCGGCGAACCACGCACACTAATAATAAACACAAGCTTCACATCCGTATTTCCGCTGCTTGTTCATGTTCACAGCACTTGCATTCGCTCAGCATGCTCAGGAGACTTATTTGCTGCAGAAAATTCTTGCCCAAAACCAACCACATGTGTATGTCCCAGCAAATGTCCGCAATTGTTCATCAACTTTTTTTTTGAAAGCTGACCAACAGTTTGATTGCATTTTGCAAAAAGGAACCAGAAGCATTACAATGTTGCTGAGATTGGGCAAATTCTTTAGTCTTGGAAGAAAACCCTGATTATCCATTAACAGTGTCTATTTTACTCGCTAAAAACTGTAAATTATAAGACAAAAATTACCCTGTAAATTTCATATTTTTTCATGGTTTCAGTAATTTCTTTGCAAAGGATAAAAATGTACAATCTTAGCATCATTGCAATTCTTCTGGTTCCTTTTCGCAAAATGCAATCAAGTTTATCTTGCAATTTTCTGTAAATTTTCTTCATTCATTCACAGGAGATTTCGCGGATTTATTTGCCACGGTTTTTAACTCGTTCTTTAATTATTAATAGAAAACAAAATTAGAGTTTTTCAAAAGCCGCAATAAAGACATGGATGACTAAACACCAAAAATGCTTACATCATTAAAAAATTCGCTTAAGATTCATATTCTTCGAGGAGAACAGATCAAACTGCTTCCTTGCAATTTTGAGGGATTCTTCAGGAATAAGGAGCAAAATTCTGGGACAATTTCAGTACCAACTGTGAGTTAGTCCTCTTCTAAAGAGATGGAAAATCAGTGCACATTTACAACTTCGCAAACTGAGGTGCGAATTTTTCGCCTTCAGCCATCGATGTGCACCTCTCGACCATCAAACTACCATCAAACCATCAAACTGCTGCGTTGTTACACTTGCAACACCCTTCTTTTGCAAAACATTTTATGGCCGTTGCTTGAGAGCGATGACATACAGAGACTCTTAAAACTGTTGCAGCTAATTAAAATCTACATTGCGGCTTGTAATTTTTTACTTTTCGGGGGTGAGAGCCATAAATCCACATTCATTCTCATGACCCTCACGCAGATGTTATTAGGCTGAATTCCTCGCCCATAAATATTTCACCACGCCTCTTTTCCTAGGATTTTGTATAATTTTAGGATTAGTGAAGTAAATTTTAATCTGATGGGTTTTGAATATTTTATTAATTATGATTGCTGCTTGCTTTAGAGAGGCTGAATTTTTCCTCTGACATGGAAATTTCACTCCAGATGAGGATTCTCCGACAAAAGGTATCACATATGAATGAGATGAAAGACGCTTTTTATTTAATTCATGAAGTACACATTTCAAGTAAAGTAATTAAATTATATATATTACTGGAGGGTAAACGATGGAACTGAATATTGCAGCTTATTTTTCGACTTTGACATTCAGTATATGGTTTATTTATTTCATAAAGCTCCATGAATTTTTTTTTTTTAAAAAAAAATATATCATGTTCAAAAACTGGGGAGAGACAGTGTGTCCACGCGTGTTGGGCTGTGGCGGGACAAGGAAGGAGAATGTCTTTTTCGTAAGATATCACGCAAAAATTGGGAAAAGCGCCAATTTTTGATAGATGTTGCGCTAGACTTTTCAAAAAGACCGATTTTAGACTTGCAAGATATCAAGCAAAGCGTGATATAATTGATTGAGGGCTCGAGCCTGCGTAACAGATCCGTGACCGAGGGGAGAGGTTTCAAAAATTATTGAAATAAAAAACCATGATTTAACGAAAAGTTTTTTACTCAAGTTTTTTTTTTTTTTTTTTTTTTTTTTTTTTTAATTGGTATGCAGTTTTAAGAAAGTTCTTAATTCAAAGAAAATTAAATTTGGCATCGATGACAAAATTGCATTTCTTTGAATAGTAGAAAAAGGTTAATTGAATAACGAAAAATTTCTTCCATACTCCAGACAAAATCTTCCAGTTAGGTTTTTTTTTGAATAGATAAATAAAATTAGTTCAAAAAATTGGGTTTCATAATATTTTCCCTAAATCAAAGACAATTTTCATATATATTGCAAGAAAATTATTTCAAGAATTTTGCTTGGAGCGGCGTGATCCAATCCATGCGTCGTATCCCCGAAAGTCGTACTCTACTGCATGAATGGTCTCTGTCGGCACGCGCGCAATCAACCGGAAACGAATCGAATACTATAAACGGATAGATAACCTCCAGTGCGCGCGCATATACGACGTCACTCATCTTCGTGACGTCATCCGGTGACAGGAACACGATTGGCTCCCGTGGGATATCCCTATGTATATCGCACCTTCCGAGCGGCTCACGGCGGACTCTCAAGCGTGGAAATGACCCGATCTGGCTCGAGTGGAATGGGGGTCGGCAGACCTCACTCCTCTCTAGAGAAGGGGGGGGGGTTGCCCTCCCCCCGGGACCCCCTCTTCCTCCGGGGGGCGCGTAACGCCAGATATAGCGCGGCGCGACGGGACCAACGGAGCGGCATTGCGCATTCGCAGGCTCGAGCCAGGGGCGACCAGCCGCGGTCCATGCGGATCTTTCTTTCCTATTTTAGATGCACAATTAATCGCTTGCGCCTGTTGTCCGCAACCCGCCACGCCGAGTGACGTCACGGGGTCCAGCTTGGTGGGGGGTGAAAATATTCCGCATTTTTGCGATTCCGGCAGCGGCGTGAGGTTTGACCTAAACTCGTGCAGAAATTCCTCAATCGCGCGATTGAATCGCGGCATAGCGCTATGCCGAATGGTTGAGTCCTTTTGCTTTCAAGCTGTGTTTTAATTTTACTTCAAAATTACGAGGGTTTTCCAGAAAGTAAGTTTACCTATTCATTATCTCCTAAAAAAAGATAGATAAAGAAAATCTGTAAAAATATTTGAAAAGCCACCATCCTTTGATTTCTAACGCACTATAGATTCTTAAATTTAACTCGATAGAACTCTAGAAACGTGGATTTTTCTGAACCCACCTCCTCTCCGCGCGGGTCCAAACTTTCACGGAGCGCCATCAGTAAGTGAGGTACTGTATCTATCGCATGTCCCAAGAATGTGACTTAGAGGGGGTTGAATTTTATTTTAAACAAGAGGAAGTACATTTTTCTATTTACATTTAACGCTAGTACATTTAATGCTAACAATGCGGTTAACTTTTGTTCGGATACCACTGATTTCAAAGTAAACACGGTCAATCCTGCAATATTCTCGCTGATTAATGTTTTTCCTTATGTTTTACATAATTTCAACCATCTCTAAGCCACTTTTTTGCGCCAAGCGATGGATACAGTAGCTCACTTGCTGATGACTCTCCGTGAAATTTTGGACCCGGGCGGAAAGGAGAGAGGTTCAGAAAAATCCACGTTTCTAGAGTTCAATCGAGTTAATTTAAAATGTATGGCACGTTAAAAAGCTGAGAGTAATGGCATTTCAAATTTTTTTACAGATTTTCTTTACTAATATTAGTTTAGGAGACATTGAATAGGTAATTTACTTTTTGGACGACCCCCGTATAATGACTGTTTGGATAAAGAGTACTATTCTGGGTGTCATCAACAAGCACTGTCAACTTTTACAATAGATTACTAGACAGGGTAAGAATTTGGGTACTATTCGGCACGTAACTTCATCGAAAACTCACGCAGAACACATTGAAAATAAGCAAAATTAGCTCGTCAAAGAGAAATTCGCAGCTAAAAGAGTTCCATTTAGTGGATAGAATTAGTCAAATCAAATTCTCAAACAAACCGAAAGTTAAATTAATTAGCTCAAATGGGCCGCACAACGGAGCGAGCTAAAGAGAGAGGTTGGACATGGAGCGTGGCAAATTAAAAAAATAAAAAAAAAAAAAAAAAAAAACTTTATATACCTTCGTAATAAGAAATTTAGAGTTTTAAAGTGGTTCCGTTGGTTTTCTCGTAAAATTTCATTTAAGAAGCACCCCTTAAAATTTAAAATGTGACAAAGATAACATCAAAAGTAGCAGTTTTAGTCGAAATTTCATCCCTTCATTTTTACAAGTATTTACGCAAGTGAGACTGTTAGTGTTCATCAAACATTTTTTGTTTTTAAAAATTGAAAACTTATGTAGCCTCCTAACAATGTTCCGCAGCCAAAATTGCATGCCCAACCTCTCTTAATGACTCGAGCCACTGTGGGCCGTTGAAAATAATTTAACCGTTCGGAGAATGATGCATGTTGGATTTCATACAAGATTTTCCTTCCTTCTCTAATGTCGGAAATATTATTTCATCACAAAACTCCCCAAAAATTATTTATCATTCGAACTTCTAAAGTGGACTTGGATTTTTTTGTAGGGGAGGAGTTTGAGCTGTTAGGTGCAGATATCGCAAACTACTCACTTGTGTGCGAGTTAAGGTTGAATACTTTTGTTGTGTCCACCGTGTTATATACGTACAATGTTGACGAGGGCACGTGTATTTTAGTGCGAAATTGTTTGCCCCGTCCGCTGCGACATTGTATAGATATCAGTACTGCCTTGCTAAGGAAAAACGCCGTATGAACCTTCAGGCGTTGACAAATTTTCTTTAATAAAACACGAATTTCCTGGTAAACTTATGATTATTTTTCTTCCAATTTTTCAGATAATTTTGTTCGCAATATCCCCTGAAGTTGCTGAAAATTCCAAGGAAAAATATTCATAACCTACCGCAAAAGTAAACATCTTATAGAAGGAAATTTGGCAACTCTCGAATGTTCATACGCCGTTCTTCCTTAGCACGGCAGAGTAGTTATTACTGATATGTGAGTAAAGAGTATCATAGCTGATTTCTGTATAGCCATGAGCCAAAAAACGCGGTAATTATTTTTTTGGGTTTTTTTTTGCATTTTTGACACAACTAGTAAAGGTTCTATCTAAGTGAAAAAATTGTTAATGATACCTAACACTAGTTGTGAACTAGTTGTACCTTTCGACTCTTATCGAAATTTCGGGAAAGATTCTCTGCTTATAGTCAAACAATGCATCTCTGATTCGTTGTTGAAATGAATCGAATCAAGGATTCTGCGTGACGATATTGGCCCGTTTAATGCCTCTGTAATCACTTTTGCGTTATGACGAAGATTGAAAATAGGTTTCACTAAAACATATCCCTATATGATCCTCAGAGCCACCGTGCTGATGCGCGCCATCGCATCGCAACGCCACACCGTGGACCGAGTCAATTGGAGAAGTCGGACGAAATTTGGAGACTTTAAAAGCTCATAACTTCGTTGATACAAAAATTGAGGTTTTAGAAGTGACTTCATTGGTTTTCTCTTGAAATCGTCCTCTTGAAACACCTCTTGAAATTTAGAATGCGACAAAATAAACATCTTTTGCAGTTGTAGTCAAAAATTTCATGTCCGACCCTCTAATTGACTCGATCCACTGTGCGCCACGCGCAACAGCACATTCAATTGATGCAATCACATGAAGCTCCTTCAAATACTAGGTTATGCAACACAGCTCTCTCCAAAACACGGTTGACCGTTCGTTCACTCTTTCAAAGTTTTCTTTTAAAAATATCATATCAAACTGAGGCAGTCGCAGCATTAATGGCTTATGCGCGTATATGTAGTTTTTGCACCTAACAGCAAAATTGAATGCTCCACTCGAGAGGTATCACCCCTGAGATATTATGATAATACGATAATTCAAAGGCAATTTCTTATCGCTAAATTACCTGCAAATTAAGTTGTGAGCAGGGAATTGTTGGTTTGAATTCAGTTTCTTTCTTATCATTCATTATAAGCTGCTTTATTTTCGTTTTTTTTTTTACAGATCTCATACTTTGATTAAGTTTTTAATAAGCCAAAAGGATTTGTTTGGTTTGTTAAGTTTTTTATATTGAGCATGTGTTTACCTTTAGAATTACCATAATAGAACTAAAATTCAATAAAATCATATTAAAGATTCATCATTCTTTCATTTTAGAAATAGAGAAATAAAAGCCCCTACAGGCTTTTATTTCTCTTAGTGGGTTTAGCTTAAGTTTTGGTGTTTTCGGAGACATATTAAAATACTGGCTGATTTATACCAAGAGTAGACATATAATGCAAATCGCCGTGTAACTTAACTTCCAGGTAAGTAGCCCATTGCACATTTGTAAGGGTGAACGGTAGAAGTTAGCACCCGTATAGGAATGAGGTGGTTGCATACTCAACGATTTGAAGGAGTTTTATAGAGTGGCATTAATAGAATATCGCGTTCGCGTTGCGACGGCACGGCGGGCATCACTACATCTCATACGTATACATGCTCCGGTGAAGTCTCTGGTCAGTTAAAACAGGTTCGTATGTGTAACACAAAATTAATGTATAGCTATGGAACCGGGAACGGATTGTGGCAACAAATCCTGCTTCCGATCCACCTGAAAATGTCAGAGTCTTGTTTATTTCACTCTGAGAAGAAAATCAATCCCAGATTTTTTTTTTTTTGATTCGCTATTTGTGAAAACCAATGTACTTATTTAGCAATGGCAATAGCATCATTTAGCTTATTTAGCGAAAAATCGGATCCTCGTGTAAATTCAGAAGGGACCACGTTGATTTTCAGGGTTAAAAAACTGCTCTCGTGCATGTGGGTTTGTTTCTTGAATTTCGGCTGCTAAATGTGTAGATATGAAACCCAACGTTGCGTTCAAACTACGCAGACCTACCTCGAATAATGTTGATCACCTGAAAAATGTGTCAGATTTCTGTGTTGACTGAAATAATTATGCAGTCCATTGCTCATTCAACAAACATTTTCAAACCTGTGTCAAATGTGATACACACGTAGATCGAGTTTTTTCAATAATTTTCAGGTCTCTGAAATCTGACAGTAATTTTTATAGTGTAATGTTTTTGTTAGAGGGAGGTAGGTAGTTCTTTGACTAACTTAACCCTTGTGAAACTGGCTCATTCAATCAACATATTTTACTTGTGTAGGTACGTGTTTTCATCGGAACAAAACTTTCTCTTTTAGTTGCACTACTTCATTTGTAGAGATGACGCATAAAATATGAATACTAAGCATGTTCTCCTTTGTTCATATATTTCTTTTGAAAAGGAGACGGACATTCGTCAATTTTTTCAACTTTACTAGGAGGCTACGGCCCAATCCCCTGAAGCGCTTGGCGCTTCAGGCTTTATGCGTTGTGTGCTACTCACTTATTATAGAGATTTTTATATATTATGAAGTAAGATATTCTTTGTAAATCACCGCACGAAATGGATTAAAAGGAGATGATTTGTGAGGAGTAAGGAATAAGCTCTTGTACAATTTAAAATCACATTTCATTAACTATTTGTACATATTTAAACAAGTCATTTTCACAAACAGTAACAAATCGTAAATCAAATTTTCACAGAACAAAAATCAATATTTTATCGTCGACACATTTACAATGTAACTCACTTAAAATCGTGGGTATCTGCCTGAGGAGGTTGAGATATCCTTTCTTGAGGGCGCAGATCCGTGGAAAACTCTCAGATTAACTACCAAACGGCCATTGCTTCCCGTGAAATTTAGGTGGAAGGAGAGGCTACAGTGTTATTTCATCAGAATAGTGGCAGTGTTTTCTTGCATCTCTATTTAAGCAGAATAAGTGCCTCATGATACTCTGTTTTTACTGCAGAGTTTGCATGATGGAAGAAAATTGAGACTGTGTAATAAAAGACATCCGAAATTCTTACCATGGCCGAACCAAGAAGATAAATTTAGCACTGCATATCCAGGAATTAGTTGCTTAGAGTGCCTACCTTAAATATGTACCATGATTTTTGGACCGCGTTTAGCAGAAAGGAACCAAGCCAATTCAGCTATAGTCAAATTTAACTGGGCAGTTTAATTTTTTACAAGAAAACGTTTGTGCGGATTCCTTTGTAAATTTTGAGGAATTTGCTTCGTACTATGCAGATGCAGAAAATGCACTGAAATGTGCACAAAAATCCGCACAACC
This sequence comes from Bemisia tabaci, assembly GCF_918797505.1. Classification (NCBI taxonomy): domain Eukaryota; kingdom Metazoa; phylum Arthropoda; class Insecta; order Hemiptera; family Aleyrodidae; genus Bemisia; species Bemisia tabaci. The sequence goes on along the minus strand of NW_027311736.1, from coordinate 309,950 downwards.
GTTTTTATGTAAAAAATAAAATTGCCGAATTAAATCTGGCAATAGCTAAAGTGGCTTGGTTCCTTTCTGCTTAGCGCGGTCCATTTAAGATATAAATTGTATAAGAATGGGTTTTACTTTCAGTTCTCAATTTTCTCTCACCAGAAATCTTGATTTCACCCATCCAACGACCATTACGAAATTATGTTTGGTGATACATGTCTAGTGCATCGAACACAGGTATCGCAGTACGAACTGAGTTTTCCATGGCGTTTCTTGAAGAGTTTTATACCACTTTGGGTTCACGAGAGAGCTGCCGTTCGAGCTTTTCAAGACCTTGAGACCAGTCAACATCTTCCCACTAGTTGAACTGTCCATACCCGACATCTGTCAAATCTCCATGCAAGACATGGTAATCCCTGGACTCTGAAATGAAAAAATAGGACAAATTACGTGACTTAACATTGATAAGCGATGAGATGAGTGGTATGATTAGCTGAAAGTTCAAATTAAATGACATTCAATCAAGTAGACCATGCCCCTTGTTATGGAGGACGTGCACAATTTTTTATAAAAAATCGTTTGGCGCACCAACCAATGACTATAGAGCACTGACCTTGCACAGGTAAGCTTGTGTGTCCCACTGCGCATGCTCAGTAGCGGCTCCAGTTAATTTTTGTTAGATTGTGAGGAGCTTTCCTCGATTGTTAATGAGTTCAGATAAGTGAAACTTTGTAATTCGGTTATGAAATTATATGCTCTACAACTTTAGTCCTTGGGAATTTCGATTGAAAAGGACTCAAACGAGTTATTCGCGAAAATCCGAGCGCGGCAAATGAATTCTCCATTGCTTCTTTGCAGTCTCTTCGAACGCTTGGGACACACACTCCCTTCCCCTCCCGCTCGCCCATCATGGGGTTCCGAGAGATTTCGGAGAAATCGTCAGTAAAAACTGAACAGAATGCACGGTCTCCTTATTCAATGTCATTATTGGTTCAAATCGATGGTGAAATGATAGAGGTGCATTTCCAGATTGCATATAAAAAAATTTTCGCTCTTGATTTGGACGTATTTCTGCCAAACGGAACTATAGATGAGCAGAAAAGATGGGGTGTGCTATAATAAACTGCGTAAGAAGCAATGTTAAAGAAGTCGTGATTTTCATTGGAGAAATGGAAAAGCGGAATTTTACATTCTGTCAAACGGAACTATGTGCATACTGAATGCGGCACTGATGAGCTGTGGGAATGGGAAAAGAGCGTTGTGAACAGGGCTCATGAGATGAATTCTACCAAGAGCGACAACGGAGACGGCTTCGACGCTGCTGACGTCACTGGCGATTTATAATTCCCATTCATTCTTACGGCCCTCGACTAACGAGCGCACCCCTTCTTTCCTACCTGTCTCTGATTCCGTTTGGCAGAAATGCGTCCATTCATATTTGTATTTTTTGAGAGACTAGGATTCTCACCGAAACCCGATGTTGGAGGGTAGAGCGGAGGCTGCTGGTGTCAGACGGAGATCTCCTGGATCTGGACGCGCTTCTTCATGGAGCTGGGGGTCTGGGGGCAGTTGTGGGGGCGGAGGATGCCGGCGGCGGATTGGTTCGGGGGCGGCGGCGGCTCCGGGATGCTCGGCGTGAGGAGGGTGTCCATCGAGTAGGTGGGCGTCGTGCAGTTGCTCATCCGCTTCACGGCCGACGGCGGCGACGACTTGAACTCCTGCAGCTCCACCATCGGACTCGTCGAGGTCGATTGGTGGTGCGCGTAGCTGATCCCTGCAATTCATACACGTCACAGGTCAAACCCAATTAGCAATCGAATAACATAGAGTACAATAGAGTCGCACGACAAAATCGCTGACTTCGCGAGTTCCAATATTAGATTCTAACACAGAGCGAAAGTGGCGTGCCGCTCTGCCGTGATAGCGAAGAGAGCCGTAAGTGCGAAATTTTCGAAATCGAGTTTTCTTCAAAATTCGTCTAAACTCTTTTAGATGAAATTACTGAGACAGCTAAAACAGCAAAATTCATCCTAATTTAATGAAAACGAGACGTATGTAAAATCCGTAAGTGCACAAAAAATGACACAGTTTTTTTTCAAGACAGCCGTAGATGCAATGAGAGCCAATGAAAACAGTGCTTCCTTCCAGTAAAGTGCCGCCCTCTTCTGCCAATTTCTAACCTGAAAATGTGTTTGTTGTGCGTCCAAAACGCAACCACGAAAGCATGCAGAAGATAGCACTTACGGCTGTCTTGCCTAACAATAGCCTAGCATGAAAATGAAAAATACCCTTTTCATGTAATGGAAATAAAATCAGTCGATTTTTAATCATCCATACGATTTCTAGGAGTCTTCCGGACGATTAGGGGCAATTTGACAAAGAACGGAGGCTTCTTTCAATAAAATGATCTTGTCAGAAGCTTCTGAGCCCGTTTTCTTCAACTTCATCAAACTTCATTTTTGCACTTACGGCTCTCTTCGCTATCACGGCAGCGCCGGTGCAAAACGCGCACAGGCGCCTACAAACTACAGGGCTACCTCACGCATTGCGCAATGCTTGAAGTATCCCTTAGGTTGCCTAAATCGAGTCATTTTTCCTCTAACGATTTTCAAAAATTATACTATACGTTATTAAATACGGATGCTAGGACTTAGTGAGTTCTTGTACAACCGCTCTTTTTGGGCGTAGTAAATTTATTTTGCGAGGAAAGCTCCGTACTCTTGAAGGATGCGTGTCATTCTTAATATGCTAGAGCGCCTTCAATATCGTATGATACTGTGCAACACCTCTGTTGTGAAATAGTTGCTTGAAGCGCCGCACGCATTGGCGCGCGCCTACAAACCTAAGGGGATACTTCAAGCATTGCGCAATGCGTGAGGTATCCCTTAGGTTTGTAGGCGCGCACCGATGCGTGCGGCGCTTCAAGCAACTATTTCACCATAGAGGTGTTGAGAGCGGGTTTCTGCTTAATGTAACTGACTTTTCTTTTTATATAAGCATCTTTTTTTCTTCACACGAGCATTCTTTTCTTTATTGATTCATAAGGAAATCTTCTCGACGGTTAAAATGCTTGATTCAAAGAACTTTTTCCTCCCCACTATTCCACTCTTCCACGATTCTTGAGTTTCTCGGCGGTAACTTACCGGCAACAGGGATCTTGCTCTCGGAGTGGTACTCGCTGGAGCTGCTGCAGCAACTGTTGATCTCGCAGACCTCCTCCTTGCGCTTCCGCTTCTTGCGGCGTCGGTCGTGGAGGTGGCGCCCGCGCTGGTGGCAGATGAACACGAAGATGAGGACGTTGAGGAGGAAGAGGAACCCGATGACGACGGCCGACAAAAGGGCCGGCGCGTAGAGCTGGTACGAGCCGGGGCCCCACCGGTTGAGCAGGTTGTTCCCGTGGGCCCGCTCCCTCTCCCGGTCCCCGGAGGTGGGCCTCACCGCGTCCGCCGCCGGGCCCAGCGCCGTCAGGTTCGTGCACTCCGCGGGGGTCGTCGTCGGCGCCGGCAGAGGGGCCTTCGCCGCCCCCGCTGACGTAGGTGGCTCCGCCTTGGGCGTCGGCGTCGTCGTTGTCGTTGGGGGCGTGTAGAACGACGGGCGCTGCATCAGGTATCGCCGCACCGTCCCTGAAACACCAAATTCACAGAAATGCGTTATAACGGCTTTGAGTAACACGCAGGATGGAACCGCGTTAAGCAGAAAGGAACCAAGTCACATTAGCTCTTACCGAATTTAATCGGGCAATTTATTTTGTTATATGAGAACGGTTATTTATTATTATTTTTTTTTACTACTGCTTCAAATGGCCCACAAGGGCGAAGCATGCGCTAGCCAGGATGATTGATGGAGAATTTGCACTCACAAATTTTATTAATCATTTGAAAGTGTTTACTGATTTCTCAGTAATTTTCATAATGTTTTTCTGACATGGGAAATTGGAGGAAAATAGGTTTAAAAGTGAGAAAATGTGCCACCTCATCACGTCATCTGGTTTCACTTTCCATTTGAACACATGTATTTTAGCAGATCAGGTTATTTTGTCATATTTCCTCCAATAATTGTCCAATTTATAAACCACGGATATCCTCACACTCAGTTTTCCTTGCAGTATCATTTTAAACATGGAATTTACAAAATTCAGACACCTGCAAGTTCTCTATTATGCAGAGTTTTATGCAAGTTTCAGCGAATTTTCTGCCTAAAACGATGCAAATTCCTTAACATTTTCGAAGGAATCTACACGAACGTTCTATTGTAAAGAATTAAATTGCCCGGTCAAATTTGGCGATAGTTAGTGTGGCTTGGTAACTCCCTGCTAAACGTGGTTCAATTGATGAAAAGACTTTACACCCCCCTCCCCCAACAACGTAAAAAAAATCGGCTAAGCAGCACTAACACTAAGGCATTGGTGACTAAATAATGTGACACCTACACGTCGAAAAAAGAATCAAATTAAGTATATAAGGCAACTGGGTCAAAACTTTTTTAAACCTCGAAGTTCATGTAAAAGAGAGGTCGGATACTTCAGTGAGTAAAGCGTATATCAAAGAAAAGTCAATCTAATAAGACGAAACAAAACGCAAAGTGGTGTTAATAATCACCGATCTGTGTGTTGTTTCATCAACTTCAAAGACATCCATTTTCATTTAATAATGTCCAATTTACTTTAATATCTGACTGCGAGGTTACACGATCTCCGAGGTTTAGAAAATATTTCACCCAGTCCCCACATTCGTTTAATTTGGTTTTTAAACAGTGTAACAGCTTCCCAAAACACAATACAATGAAACTATTGAAATAAGTTTCAAATTTTTTTTACCACGAAATACTTTTTTTTTCACACTTTTTGGGTAGATTTAAACATAATTAGTCTGCCTTTCTTGCAAGTTTTTTTAAAAAATTTTTTAAGGAGATCTAAACAAAATTATAGACCTTGGAACTTGCTCTAAATTTTCCACATTTTGAAGAATTTACTTACGAAGTTTCAAGTCAAAATGTTGCTTAGTTTCCTGATGCAGAGATGGAACTTTTAAAAAATTACGCGATCTGATGTAGTAAGACTGAATCTGATTAAATCTATACAAAAGGTCAAGAAATACTGGCTTAAAGAGATTAGATGCTGAGGCTAGAGATCGGAAGTTTGCAAGGCAAATGAAGAAAATTATGCTGTGATTCAGTTTATTGCGATAAACTTTTACAGACAGAGAACCTAGACAACACATACGGCACTGCAATGACGCCTGCGTTGAACGCGTATTGGCGCCTACAAGACTGCAGGAATACCTCACGCATTGCGCGTACACCACGGTGGTGACGCGCAATGCGTGAGGTATCCTTGCTGTGTACGCGCAATGCGTGAAGTATCCTTGCAGTCTCGTAGGCGTTAATACGAGTTTCGCGCTGGCCGCACTACCGCACTGTGCGATGCAGTATAGTAATAATTCTGTAATTTTTGTAATCGAAATTGATCCCCACCTTGTGCTCCTTGGAACGCATGCGAGCCTAAATGATTATGAACGGAGGGGGTATTTTTACTTGTCGTCACAGTATAGTCACCTTTCTTGAAGAAGAAAATGGTATTTTGAAGTAAGCATTAAGAATAACATACCGTCATAGTACTGAGGCTCTTCTTCTTGAAAATGATGATGGCTCATGCTGAGTTCGTCCACACCCGGCCTGTGAAGCTGCGGAATTAAGTTGAGCCACAGTGACATCTTGTGACCTCGATAGTGTTTCTTGATTGTAGAGTTTTCAGCTGTGTATCAAAAGACCATATTACAGTTATATGTTCGGATAATTTTTCAGGTTGAGAGAGTATGACGACAAATGGCACTTTTAACTGAAAAAAGGTCTATCTTCTGCATTAGAAATTTGAAAAAAGCAAACAAAATAAAGATACAGAGAAAGTTTCTATTTTCAACCCATCCCTTCAACAGACATGGCCTTCCTCAAATATATCAATGTAAAGGGACTTCTTTCGTGCAAGCGCCCAAATGAGGGTGTTTGTTTAATCTAAAATATTACTTTAACTCCACTTTTTGAAAAATATACTACTCATGGTAATTTAGTTTTAGATTTAAACGAAACTTTTTTTGTCATCTCTGTATCTCTAAAGGTTATCGTTGGATTATGATAAATATCTGTGTGATAACTTTCCAAGTCAATGCCTCAGACGGGTTGATCGCTCAATCTGATTGGTTGAACCTTCATCGGAAAAAAACCTGCACAAATTCTTTGAATCGGTTATGATTCATCTGTATGTAAGTATCTATTTTGCTTACACTGTTAGTAATTGCGGAGTGAAGTTCAAGTACATTTCACTTCGGAACCTATTTTGCCCTGAAAAAATCCTAGCGGGATGAATATAAACAAGGAGCGGAAAAAGAGATAAATCCGCTCTGTAAGATTGAAGTTTACTCTGTAAAAATGATAGATTTCGCTCCAGTTTTTATCAAGGATGTCATTCCGAGATTTTAAACAGTCCTCGGATGATTTGGACCACATTTGCAATAAGAAACCATTATCTCTGGTTCATTTTAGAAACAACATTTATGCCATTGGTTTCCCTAAGCAGAAAGATCCTTTCATGGCAGAGCCAAAGATTGTGGTGCCTTATTGCAAAATATAATCCATTTCATCTTCTATTGTGACCAAATCTTTGAAAAGGGACATTATATCCCGGGAAAATGTTTCCCTAATTTCTTGCGAATGCATGAAGGAAAAAAGTTGGGAATTGTGGCGCAAGTTTGACCCTGCGGAAAGATATTACGAGTCCTATGGTTCCAAGACAAAAATTCTTAGGCTGTGGTTTAAAAGGTTTTGAAAAAAAGTTGAGGAGAATTATCTCCCATAAGAAAGGGCCCCTTTTCATAGATTCGATCACGATTTTACATTCTTCGTGCACTTAACTGTTCCGTAATCTGTATTATATCTTTATTTTGCGCTATTTTCCTTTTATGAGCATTTTTATTCACTCTCAATTAAAAGTTGATCCCAATGTGCCAAATAATAGAATTCCTTTCCCATTTATTTCAATCTAGAAATTAAAACCCTTGACCTCTTATAATTCTTTCGAAAAATTGTTTATTATCATCTCAGATTTTTCAACATTTAATGCAGTGTAGAAGACGGCGCGCTGCGCGGCGTTTTAAATAGTAACATCCCAATTAAAAATTACGGATACCCTACATTGGAATCCGTTGAATATTAAAGATAACATTTTTGAATTTATTGAGTGGCTATTTCAGAGACCTTTCTAAAATCGCATCTCATACCTTCATGTATGTCATTAACACCGGCAAACGTGGTTTAAAGTTTGTAAGGAATTTAAAAAAATTAGTTTAATTACAAAGAGTTTGGATTTAGGATGATCACTTACTTAATTCTAAATACGTTTGGTTGACTGAGTCATATGGGTCCCACAGAGGAAGATTTGAATTACTACTAGAAGGTGGGTTTGATATATTTGGATCTCTGAAACAGATACATTGGAAACAAATATTAATGCATAATGTTAGCACTGTGTTTCAAATATGATTTTGGAACAATATTTGTACATCACTTAATTTTATTCAATTAAATGTATCGATTCTTGTAGGGGCCAGGTGCCCTGACATAAATCGATCATTTAACATAGGTTAAAATGGAGGAAATCCGGTGTTACCAAATCGTTGGATCCGCCGCTACGAGGGCGTCATATACTTCAAATACACCCTCCAAAATCTAGTGTCCAAAATCCTAAAATCCAAATCTCGAAAATTTGGACTTGACTGAAATGAACTAAACTTCCAAAAATTAAACTAAAAATCTGACACCGCTGACGAAGACGCTCGTAAATCCCGAGGAACGTGACTTGATTTGCTACCGTGGGAACTCCAGGCGAAGGGGCGAACGGAAGGGGGGGTGGAAAGGTTTACAAATACAGTCAAACGTTTACCCGTCGGAGATTGGGGTCCGTGGGGGTGGGTTGCGGGTTGTTTTCAGGATGAATAGAGGCGCAGGACCCTAGGCCCCTTGCATCAGCTAAGTCCCCCGAGCGAACCGAATAGCGAATAGCACACACGAATTGAGAACATCAACTAATGAGCTCCGAACCATTAGCGTGGTGGAATTAAGTTTAGCATTGGATCTCCGGCCGATTTTTTGTTTCATTTCTCGGGTAAAGGTTTGCTGGCTCAAGATTTTGAGCCATGCTGAAATGTCAAAAGTCAGGTGCTTGCGATGTCCTCTGACCCGAAATAATCGGATCTCATTTTGCATTTTTTTCTCTGTAATAATTCTGCGTGGTGAAATTCGGAAAATTTCGTCGTTGAAATGAAGTAATTAATGCAGCAAGAATACAATATCAGAGAAATAAAAGGTCGATACTTCTTCTGTATAAGATCGACTTTGGAGGTAGATCATCGTTGCATAGTGACAAACTTCAGCTCTATGACCACTAATAGACTCTGCCATGCACAATAACTGGAAGAGACTATCATGGGTCAAAGACAAATGAAGGCCAGTTTCGAGATGAGATGCTCTAAAAATCAATTAAAGATTTCGTCATTGAACTTCTTTTTTCATCTGATTTTGAAAACCCTTGGATTACACTTGAACAAATGCAAGTTTAGAAGTCAACTACCTATAGGTGAATCTACCTATTTTTAAGAGATTGAAGTTCAGTAGTTTTTTTTGTTTTTTTTTTTTTTAAAAAAAACTTCACTAAATCAAATTTTGCTTCAATTATTGTCTCGGAATTTTTGAATCGGAGAGTCTCAGTTTTTTTAGAAACTTATTCTAGATGAAAAGAATGAATAGAGAGGCAGTTTAAAAGAAATTCGCACAGCTTTAAAAAAATATTTAGATAAGAAGCTTCACAACCGAACAAAAGGCTAACTCGACGATAACCACTAAAAACCGAGGGACGAACGAGCAAAACTGGACAAGAAACTGATAATCCACTGGTCAAACCTTCGACACCGAAACTGTGAAAAATCACGACCGAAATGACAGAAAACGGAGTCAGAGTCAGTTTAAATAATATTCCGCCATTTCCTTGTTTGTTTCCAATTTGCGAGCGTGTTCCCTCGCGTGTCCACTTCGGTCCCTTCGAGGACAAATACCTGACACAAATTTCGAAGAATAATTGGGTGGCGGTCGGTGAATGTGTGAATGTTCAAACCGCAAGTCCACCATCTAATGAGCTCCAGGATATAAATATTCTCATAGAGTTCAGGACTCAGCAAAAAATCAACTTACTAGGTTTTATACATCGGACCCTGAGCACTCGACGATTCCCGGATGCATTCTGGGGGCACTCATCGAGGTCTGAGGACGGTGCACATTGCAAAAAAACCCCGACTTGTTTTCGCGATAACGATTGATTCCGCTGTCAACCCGACACTTGAATGTCTGTTCCGAGGGTTGCCGAACCTAGTGAATGAAGGCGCTGAGCTGGATTGACCGGCAAAATCAAGCAGAAGTCTCAGAGGCGAGTTCAGGAAATGTGACACCTTCGCTGCTCTTTAAATTAATTTTAAATAAATACAGTCGGTACAGCTTAGTCGATGGCTGTTGCTAACAAGTTTAGAGACTGTCATTTTTGAGGAAAGTGCATGTCCTCGGTGAACGACTCATAGAGTAGCACTTCGGAACATTAGTACTGGATGATTCACTTTGAAATTGAGGGCAAAGACATTGCAAGGACGCGTGAAGGTCCTGTGGGAGAAGTGTTTTCGCAGCTTTGCAAGACCATCACTACAGATTTTCTTGACGAAGGGTGAATCTACAGATAAAAATAAGACGTCAAACACTCGTCGACTTTCTAGTTAAATCAGTTATTTTCATACGGGAACAAGTCCCAAATTGCATGAGCCTTGGCTTGCATAGAAGGAAATGCTAACTAAAACTCGTCAAGAAATGAACCTGTTCCCTTTTGAAAACAACTGACTCCGTTTTTCCTCCAACTTCCGGCCGGAGTATCTTACGCG